>NC_091436.1:109431258-109731258 GCF_964237555.1 Oryctolagus cuniculus | reverse complement strand
GCATAGGGAAAGATTTCTTAGAAAAGATCCCAGAGGCACAGGCAGTCAAGCCAGAATTAACATTTGGGATTGCATCAAATTGAGAAGTTTCTGTACTGCAAAAGAAACAGTCAGGAAAATGAAGAGGCAACCGACAGAATGGGAAAAAATATTTGCAAATTATGCAACTGATAAAGGTTTAATAACCAGGATCTACAAAGAGATCAAGAAACTCCAAAACAACAAAACAAACGACCCACTTAAGTGATGGGCCAAGGACCTAAATAGACATTTTTCAAAAGAGGAAATCCAAATGGCCAACATACACGTGAAAAAAGGTTCAGGATCACTAGTCATCAGGGAAATGCAAATCAAAACCACAATGAGGTTTCACCTCAACCCGGTTAGAATGACTTACATACAGAAATCAACTAATAACAGATGCTGGCGAGGATGTGGAGAAAAAGAGACATTACTCCACTGTTGGTAGGAATGCAAACTAGTAAAGCCACTATGGAATACAGTTTGGAGATTGCTCAGAAAACTGATATAGCCTTACCGTTCGACCCAGCCATCCCACTCCTTGGAATTTACCCAAAGGAAATTAAATTGGCAAATAAAAGAGCTGTCTGCACCTTAATGTTTATTGCAGCTCAATTCACAATAGCTAAGACCTGGAATCAACCTAAATGTGTATCAACAGTAGACTGATTAAAAAAATTATGGAATACAATCAGAGCTGGCAAACTCAAGAGGCTTCCATAGCCTTGGCGACTCATGACAGGAGCCTCGGGTGATTACTGATGTCATAAACAAGAGTATCAATTGTTAAATCAACAACAGCAGTCACTGCGCACTTACTCCCTATGTAGGATCTCTGTCCTTAATGTGTTGTACTATGTGAATTAATGGCATAACTAGTACTTTAATAGTACTTTATAATTTGTGTTTCTGTGTGGGTGCAGACTATTGAAATCTTTACTTAGTATATACTAAATTGATTTTCAATTGATTTTCTGTTTATAAAGAAAATTGAAAATGAATCTTAATGTGAATGGTTGGGAGAGGGAGTGGGAGATGGGATGGTTGCAGGTGGGCAGGAGGTTATGGGGGGAAAAGCCACTATAATTCAAAAGTTGTACTTTGGAAATTTAAATTTTAAGTAAAAGTTAAAAAAAGAAATTATGGGATATGTACTCTATAAAATACTATATAGCAATAAAAAATGAAATCCAGTCATTTGCAACAAAAAGGAGGAATCTGGAAAACATCATGCTGAGTGAAATAAGCCAGTCCCAAAGGGACAAATATCATATGTTCTCCCTTATCGATGACAACTACCTAAGCACCTAAAAGGAAACCTGTTGAAGTGAAATGGACACTGAGAAACAATGACTGGATCAGCCCTTGTCCTGACTGTCGAGGAACAACCTACTATTTTGTTCCTTTTAGTATTTTTTTGTTCTACTTAATATCATTGATTGAACTCTCTAATTAATGCACAATTATTCTTAGGCACTTAAATTTAACTGAAAAGTAATCTGTTAAATGTAAGAGTGGGAATAAGAGACTCATCCCTAATGGTAGAGCTAGAAACGTGCCAGGGGATTCCAATTCAGTCCCATCAAGGAGGCATGTATGAATGCCATCTTACTTGTTAAAGTGATCAGTTTAAATTCATAATTGATCAAAAGGATAGAATTAAGTGTCAAAGGGATTACATAAATAGAACCAGTGTCTGCAAATAATTGATAGAATTAAAAAGGGGAGAACAATCCAACATGGGAAGCGGGATACACAGCAGAGTCATCAAATGGCAGATTTCCTAAACAGCACCCTGGCCTCAGGATCAGCCCTCAGGCATGGAAAGCCAAGACACTGTGTCAAAAAAATTTTAAAAAAGGACCTAAATGAAAGATCTCTGTGAATGAGATCCCAGCAGAAAGAATGGGCCATCAAAGAAGGAGGTAACTTTCTCTGAAGGGAGGAGAGAGCTTCCACTTTGACTATGGCTTTGTCTAAATAAGGTTGGAGTTTGTGAACTCAAGAGGCGTCCATAACCTTAGCAGCTCATGACAAGAGCCTCAGATGGTTACTGACATCATAGATAAAAGTACCAATTGTTAAATCAACACAGGAGTCACTGTGTACCCACTCACCATGTAGGATCTCTGTCCTTAATGTGTTGTACTATGCAGATTAATGGTAAAACTACTACTCAAACAGTACTCTATACTTTGTGTGTCTGTGTGGGTCTGTTGAAACCTTTACTTTGTATATACTAAGTTGATCTTCTGTATATAAGGATAATTGAAAATGAATCTTGAAGAATGGGATGGGAGAGGGAGTTGGTTGGAGATGGGATGGTTGCGGGTCAGAGGGTGGTTATGGGGGGAAGAGCCGCTATAATCCTAATGTTGTACTTTGGAAATTTATATTTATTAAATAAAAGTTGAAAAAATAAATAAACATCTATAAAATCAAAAAAAGAGAAAAGAGAAAGCACCTTGGAGTAAGTAGAAAGGAAAGCATTGCCTGTATAACTCCTGTCCCAGCTCCAAGTTGGCATGGCTGGGTGAACAGAGAAGCCTCTTGCTGTGGGCAGGGAGAGGAAATCAAATCCCAGTAGAAGGCCTTTAAATAAAATTCAATGAGAGCACCATTCAAGGATGAGAAGCAATACAATGGCATGCTCTGTGCTTGGCTAGACCCGGTTTGGCTTCTATCATTGCTACCTCAAAGATGTGCTACTCCTCCTGCATTTTCTGTGAAGCTAGCCCCCTCCACTGCAGCTTCAATAAAAATCTCAGACTATTCTCTCTAAACAGGACGGTATTTCTAAGATGTCAATAAACTACCCCTCCTCTATTGATAGGTTAGACAGTCTCTATCCTTTATCTAATCTTTCACTAATCCATTTTTAATTATAATATCTCTTTAAAAGTGTTTCCTGTGAAATTTTTGCTTCTTGCACTCATGACAATTAACATTCACAGATTTATGTTGATATATTTATATTTTTGTGAGAATATCTTAAAGGGTGAATATTTTAATGAGTTATAGTAAAAAGCAGAATCTTGTTGGTTTTTGAAGCTAAAAAAATGTACTGACTATCCTGTTCCACTACTTAACAACCCATAATACTAAAATGCTATGATAATTCCACCTTTCAGGATGTGTTGATAGGATTAGCACATCATTAGTAAGGTACTTAGCACAATGACTGCCCATGCTCAATTAATATTACTCCTTGCCTCTTCCCTTTGAGACAATTTATGAAAATTACTGGTGTACACCAAATCCCTAACTCTTTTAACCTTTGTTCACATATACCAAATTTATGATTTCTCAGTGTGTCCAGATATCACCTGTCTTGAATTCTGCTAATGAAAAATCCAGATTCATGAGCCCCAGTTATGGAAAGATCTTTGGAAAAAGACATAAATCTATATTTTAGAAATATTATTAATTTAATTTAAGTTTATATTAATAATTATAATTTTAATATTAATAAATAATATTAATATTATTTATTTATGTGTTTGAAAGTCAGAATTAGAGAATTAGAGAGAGAGAGAGGTATCTTCCATCCACTGGTTCATTCCCCAAATGGCTGCAATAGCCAGGGCTGGGCCAGGCCGAGGCCAGGAGCCAGGAGATCCATCCAGGTCTCTCACATGGGTGCAGGGGTCCAAGCATTTGGCACATCTTTCCCAGGCACATTAGCAAAGAGCTGGATTGGAAGTGGAGATGCTACAGCTCTAACTGGTGCCCAAATGGGATGCTGGCACTATAGATGGCAGCTTAAGCTGCTGTGCCATAGTGCTGGCCCAAGAAATCTGCATTTTAAAAAGCTCCCACATATTATGTATGCACTTGATGTTTAAGAGGAAGTAACTGGATTTTATATAATTATTAGTATAGCTCACTTCAAATGTTATCTTAAAAAAAAAGGATGAAAAATAAAATTTTCCCCAGAAACCTATTATTTAAGGTATACAAACTTCATGCATTTCATAAATACAACTTTAGTGACATAGTGATTTTTCCCACCCCAACTCATACCCCTCTTCCTCCTCCTTCTCCTATCCTATAACCATTCTTATTTTTTTTAACTAAGATGTATTTTCAATTAACTTTATACACATAAGATTAACTCTATACTAAGTAAAGAGTTCAACAAATAGTATGAAAAAAAAAAAAAAACTGTTCCTTAGCAGTTGAGACAAGGGCTGTTCAAAGTCATCACATCTCAAAGTGTCAATTTCACTTCTGTAGATTACCTTTTAGGTGCTCTGTTAGTCACCACAGATCAGGGAGAACATATCTGAACACTAGATCAGCAAGTAGAGCATAATGGATGATGCAAAAGTGAAATTTGATACCTGGCAAGTCTTAGAATTTAAAGAATGGATTCAATTATGTTCTTAATAAAATTTCATATTAAATAGAGTGGTTAAGTGTTTCTGCACAACTCAAGCAATGCAATAAATGTCTTGTATGCAATGAAGTGTCAGTTTTCTTTTTTATCAATTCTAACTTCAATGTTTTAAAGTATTTTTCTCAAATTTCCACTTCATATGTACTAAACTGAGGTACTAAATGTACTAAAAAGAGGTTTTTTTATATTCTTTATCCAAAATTTCCAACTTATACCCTGTCCAATTCATTTGAATTCCAATCATTCCACAAGATATTCTCATGTTTAGAAATCAGCATATTTTAAATCCTATGGGACACAGCAAGTATTTTCAATCTTCATGTAAATTAATAAGCATATTTTTAGGATTTTAAGAAGTTGTACTGAGTAGATCAATGAAAGTGCTTTAAATTTTTTTTGTAATTCTAATGCATTGTATTTGCCTTCCAACAAGTTTTTTGATTAGAGTCCATTATTTCTCTTGTATAAACTAATTACTTACTGTTTCATTATAATATTTATCATGGACAAGTAATGTCATAGGACTTTGGTATTGAGTGAGTTTTCTTCCAAAAAGAAAAAAGAAAAACACCAGTGATCAGTCTCTTTAATCTCCTAGGAAACATTGAAGTGTCATAATAAAATAAATAATAAAATAAAATAAATAATAATAAAATAAAAGCAAAAAATTTGATTCTCTAAAACTGCTACATTTTATATCAAGTATTTTTCGTAAGTTCTTCCTTCAGATGGCTACATTAAACATTGTGTATTTTAAGTATTACTTCCCATTTATGAGAAGTCTTCAAAAAGTTCATGAAAGTACATATTAGGAAAAAAATTCATACATAAACCTTAATTTTTGGCACCCCAAAATAAATGTGTCTTTTTATATCATTTTTCAATGAAGCTTTTGAAGTTCTCTCATGTAATTCACTTGTTATAAAATTATGATTCTGGGCCAGCACCGTGGCTCATTAGGCTAATCCTCCACCTGCGGCGCCAGCACACCGGGCTCTACTCCCGGTCAGGGCGCCGGATTCTGTCCTGGTTGCTTCTCTTCCAGGCCAGCTCTCTGCTGTGGCCAGGGAGTGCAGTGGAGGATGGCCCAAGTCCTTGGGCCCTGCACCCACATGGGAGACCAGGAGAAGCACCTGGCTTCGGATCAGCGTGGTGCGCCAGCTGTGGCGGCCATTGGAGGGTGAACCAACGTCAAAAAGGAAGACCTTTGTCTCTCTCTCTCACTGTCCACTCTGCCTGTCAAAAATGGGAAAAAAAATTATGATTCCGTTTGTTTCTACAAATGTTATGACACAAAGAAAATATTTCCCCATTTTAAATATATACAAGAATCGAAAACTTAAAAGGCATTAATCAAGGTCGTATGACTTCTGAGTCAAATACTCATAAAGGATGACAGAGGCCTTCAGAGACTTTGTCTCTGCTCTGCACGCACTGCTCTTGGTGATCTCTAGATGAAAAGTGGTTAGAGTCTGGCAGTCTGGTACAGCCTGTTCAACTACTGGTTATACACATAATTGACATATAAAATATGGAATAAATAATACACAGTAGAGTGCACATTTGAAGTGAAAAGTAGAGTTAAATACTTAATTCTTTTGCACCTTATTAACTGAGGGCAGCTTGTAACAGAGACCAGATAGTAGAAATAGCCATTGAATTTGAATGAATTCAAATTCACAGAGTCACAGAGAAAGGGAAAGAGACAGAGAAAAAAGGAAAGATTTTCCATCCCTTGGTTCACTCCCCAGATGGTCACAATGACTTGGGCTGGGCCAGGCTGAAGTCAGGAGCCTGCAACTTCATTTGAGTCTCCCATATGAGTAGCAGGGGCCCAAGCACTTAAGTCATCTTCCAATTCCTTCCTAATCACATTAGCAGGGAGCTGGATTGGAAATAGAGTAGCTAGGACATGAACCACCAGTGAAACAGGATGCCAGCATTGCAAACTGTGGCTCAACCTGCTCCACCACAATACCACCTTCAAAATCTAATATTTTATTGACAGATGAACAAAAGTTCATCTAAACCAGTTATGTGTCTAGTCCTGAAATTTGACATAGGTCCCTAGGATTCTGGCCGTATAAGTTTTGCAGTCATCCACGTTAGAGAGCTGGCTTCCATGAACAAGTTTTAGTAACAAACCCTGAATAATTCAGTTTATCATGAGCTTCTGAAAAGTCTATGTAGAATGTAAGTTCAGTGACCTATTTGTTTCCTCTAAGACTAAATACTACACCATTCTGTAAAGTTAATACTGTTTGGATGTATACAGGAATGAACCAATATTCTGCTCTTAGCCTCTGGATAAACTTAAGCAATTTAAAATTATGAAGACTCAGATTTCTCGAATTCCATATATACACTACGCTTTTTCATACACATACATACCTGTGATAAAGTCTCACCTTTCCACTTTAAAAAGATTCTGGTTTCTCTTCGGCACATTCAAATTGCCAGTATCACCACTCATGTACTTTGGAATTTTTATTAGGTAGATTAAAGGTTGCTTGAGCACAAACACCCTGATGCTGTGACAGTCAATCTATAACCTAGAGGGCAACCTACTGACTGATGGGTGAGAAGTCATTATAGTGCATGCACAGGCCAAAAGGTTGATCACATTCTGGGTAGGACAGAGATGGGTGGCTAGAAATTTAATCATGCTACTCAGAGCAAGTCAAAACTTTAAATCATTTATTTCTGGAATTTTTCATTTAATATTTTTGATCTAAAATTGATAGGAGATAATTGAAACTGCCAAAAGCAAACCACTAGTTAAGATGGGGACTACTGTAACTACTCTGCAGATAGGGCAGAAATCTAACATAGAGAAGATTTTTTTATACATACTGCTTGTGAGAAATTTAAATAATTGAAATTTTAAACTGCAGTATATGGAAAGAGAATTTCTCTAGTTTGTGAAGATAATAGTCCCACCTTGGCTTTGTTGTAACCTAGCCATTTAACCTCTAATGAGTCATTTATTTCATTTTGGGGACTCACTGTTGGAGTAGTTTCTTTTCCTAACTATAAGACCAATATAACTTAATAATCTACTTCTAAGTTTCTAGAAGACAGTTCTGTAATCTTTTTCTCTGTCCACAAATTATTTTCAAGCACATTATTATCCATAATTTTGCATAAGAGTTCTTGCAAAAGATTACACTTTACATAAAGTAAATATTGCAAGGAATTCTGGGAAACAAAAATATTCTCAGATAGTGACTATAACAAAAATAAGCTAAGGTTTCTCAGAGTTTTCTTACAATCAAGAGAACCTCTAGCTCTGCTTTGCCAACAGCAAAGTCATTTTTCTTATTTTATATTTTTGGTGTTATATAAAAGAACTTGGCGATTTAAAAAGTTCTTAAAGTACTGACTCCAGGCATTATATATATCAAATAAATATATTTATTGTTGCATCCAGGAACTACATATATTAAATAAATATATTTCTTCAAAATATTAAAAGCTGCTATGAAATATTTTCTTTTCAAATATGCTCATTGCTTAATACAAAATATTTTATTGTTAGTAATGTAAGAAATGGAGGAATTAAATGCAAATTCTTATAATGAAAAGGCAAATAAAATGTTTATAAATACATTGAAATTAGAAAAATAAATTGGAAATCCCCTTTAAAGAAATATTTAAACATATGAACATATTTGTCCAAAATGCAAAACATATATAATTTTTGTATTACTTTTCAATACAAATAATAAAATCACAAAATCTTGTTATTGCTTAAATTTTTTCATTAGTGAATAACAAGTTATAGGTACTCTCTAATGGATTTCAATGCATATATTATAAACAAATTAATCCACTATGCATTACCTTACAGATCATTCATATAACTTATTAGAGATAATGACTTTAAGCTTATGATAGTGTCATTGGCAAACTCAATCCAAGGTATCATTTAGTGATATAATAAAGTTACATTTTCGAGAACTTTATTTTAAAGGTGAAATAAAACAGAGTGCAGGAAATGCGTATTTGCCAAGAAGAGAAATAAGTCATTTTATGTCCACTGCAAGCACACCTTGCTTTATTACTCACAAGTTTCACATTCAACCAAGGTCAAACAATACATTCCCACATCACCTTTGGAAATTTTGTAAGACGTCCTGTTATAAATTTACCTTTATTTTATGAACAGGTAATTTGTCATTCCTCGTAGAAAGAAGAAAATGGTTTTTGGAGGTTAGATTGTATGCTATGATACATTTTTAACCTTTATGGAGACCTTAGCAAGCACAGTTCCAGTTTGTGAAGTAGTGAATGTTCTTGTAATCTGAACAGCCCAACTCTCATCAATAAGCATTAAATTATCATACCCAACATCTGTTTCCACTTATTAGGAAGAAAACACAGAAACTGAAGACAATGTGTACTACAAACAAAAGAAGACAAGAAGGAAAGAAGAGGAGGTTGGGAGAAATTGAGTTAAAAACTAGAACCTAAAGTGAGACATTAGGAGTTTTAAATTATCTTAGTATTGTAGGCTGAATCATATCCTCCTCCAAATTCATGTGATAACATGCTAAGTGTTGTATCTCAGAATATAAATTTATGTGGAAATAAGTGTTTTAAATGTGGAATTAAGTTAAAACAAGGTCATCAGGCTGAGCCTAATCCAGCATTACTAGTAATCCTTGTAACAGGGAGATTATGACACTGAGGGAATCCCATGTGAAAACAGAGGAGAATATGTTATTTACAAGGCAGGAAGAAAAGCCTTAGGAGAAATCAAACAAGCCAGCAACTCGATCTCAGACTCCGAGTCCCCAGAATCATCAGGAAATAGATTTCTGTATTTTAAAGTACATCCAATTGTGGCACTCTGCTACGGCAACAAATGAACATGCTGGGCGATAGAAAGGAAAGCAAATTTAGTAGCAATAGGTATATTCAATCACGAGGAGGCATATTAAGCACTGAGCTTATATCAAGTCCATTAGGTGTACATAATCAGATTCAATAGAAAGGGCAAATAGGCTTTCTAGTTATTTTGCAAACCTGGCTGTTAGCTAGTTGTTTTGAATATATTCATTAGTATTTTTCAGTAATGAACGTGTTTATACCAACAACCTCAAAGATAAAAAATAAATTACTATAATTCAAAATCAATCAAATGGCCTTGTGCTAACACTGAGCAAGTTCATGGGCAGTTTTCCAGAGTTAAATTGAATTTTACCCTCAGTGACCCAAAAAATTAACTTAAGAGTCTTTATCATACTGAAAAACCAAATATGAGTCCACTCAATTCCTAGTTATGTCTCATCTGACAATGCCAGGAGATCTTTCACACTTTGCCTATTTCTTAAAAACACAGTGAAAAATAAAATAGGACTAATGTTATGAAGGAAAATTTTACACAACAGAAATTAAATTCTTCATGAGGTGTGATACTTGGTATTATCAATACCAAGATGTAAGTGGATACTGTTTTAAATTTGAGATGATTTATTGATATTTGTAACTAAAGAGTATAAGAAAAGTGTAGGTTGAGACTGAAGTTCACTGAGTCACTAGATTTCCGTCTTGATTTCATTATTACTCTTTCAGTCTTGCTCTCCTCCATATGCCAAATAGTACTCAAGTGACTCTCTATAGTAGCAACCTGAGTTGTCTGGACTCGGGCTGTACCATTAAATGGCATACCATTGGATCCAGATAACTGCTCAAAGTGTGGTCCACAGAACAACAACACTAGTGTTGTCACATCTGGGTGCTTGTGACAAATTCAAATTCTAGGTAATTTGTCAAATAATTAATTGATTTATAAGATCTCTGAATAAATATTTGAAGGGTAGAGCTTGGAATCTGTTTATCACAAGCCCTTCAAACAATTTTATGAACATTAAATTTTATTCAAAGATGGCTTTTAACCTGGTGTCACATTAGTGTCACTTCAGGGTGATTGTAAAATTGTACCACAGGCTGCGTCTATTTTCAAGATATTCTGTTTAGTCTAAGGTGGGGATGAGGCAGTCCTTGCTTTCCATGTTTCCCATGTGCCAATTTCAGTTATTATGGTAGACTTAAATAACATCAGTCTCTAAATAACATCAAAGAAATTTTAATTGCAATGGTATATTAACTATGAGGAGCTGCATAAATTATAAACTTCATTACTAGTTCTTCAAAACACAAATCTCTATTTAGATAACAGACATGAATTGGGATCAGTGACCAATCATGCACTTTAAAAAAAAAATCTGTGATTGCTTACTGTATATCTGTTTACATATTCTGAGTGTGTTTCTCACTGATAAATCCATGTGACATATTTTAAATAAGGATAATCAAAAAAGGAAACTGGCTAACCAAGATAAAAGGGAAGCAGAGAAAGGAAAAATGATAATGCTGGAAGTGAAATGAAAATCAAATGTAAATGGAATTTTAAAAGACATAGCTGACCGTGGGAATGTTGACACTGCCCCTGTTTGTAAACTCTGAGATATGAAGCAAGAGAACTTATTGAAGGCAAACTTATCAGTGTGGAGAAGGAAAGTGGTTGTGAATAAAAGGATAAAGATGTCTCAGAGGAAGTGACTTTGGCAAAAATCTCACACTAAAAGAACTCTGAGATATCTCGCAACATGGAAATCACAAAGAATAAAATATTGGAAGTACTAGTTAGGAAGTTAAAAATTAGCCTAAGTGTGTGTGAGAAGGGCCTGAAGAAACCAGCATATGCTTTGGAAGCGGGGAAGTCCAGCATTTTGGACTTCAAAGTCCTGCTCAGACCCTGATAACCGCACAGGTGGTCACACCCCTTCCCCCAAGGAAAGCTCTCAGAATTCTCTCTCCTCAGGACTAAATGAGTTATCTGACCTGATTCATGGGGCAATTAAATCTTCACAGATGCCTAAGGACAGCCTTAAATCTGGAGAGGAATTTGTTCATTTTCACCCAACAAACCCTTCCTCCAGGGCTCTCCATCCTTTGTCCTGGAGAAGGAGCGGGTAGAGACTCCCTTAAAAACCGGACCCCAAACAAAGACTGCATGCTCAGCCCTCTGCTCTCTGCTGAGCTGCCCACCTGGACTGCCAGGCGTATTCTCTCCATTCAACTATATAACCTTGCTCTACTCCCATCCGATTGACTGGACATTCTATCTGTCCCTTCCATTCTGAAGGATGCCCTATCCACAGTAAAACCTTATTACTTCACTGCCTCACACCTGAATTCTTTCTTATGTGAAGACAAGAACCTCACAGCTTCCACGGCTCTTGACAGAAGCGATCTAAGCTTAGAAATGAGTATGGTGATTTGTCAAAGCATAGCAAAGATGCTCACTCAGTCTCCTAAGTTATACAGGAAGGTGACCACTGTTCAAACTGCTTTTGATAAGTTTTCTACAAAGAAGCAAACATATTGCTTTCAATGTTTGCAACATTTTAATTTCATTATAATACCTAAATACTAGCTTTGTATTTAGAATTAGACTACATTAGCAAGATAGTAAGAAAAATTTTGATATTTGACAAAAATATTTAAAGGTCATGGAGCAATTGTTGTTTCTCTATTGTTTGCATGGTTTCAGATTGCATGGCCATTTCTGCACAAGGGGAATTGCAGTATTTATAAATTTCCCAGGTGTCTCAAAAATGCTGACAGAGTTGACAACCACCGATTTGAACAGCAACTCTCAAAATGTGGTCATGGACCATTAGCATCAATATCAACAACAAAATTTTTATAAATGTAATATATTTGGCTCCACCCATTTGTGGTATCTTGCTAATAACTTTGTTTTATTTAGAAAACCTTTAAGATAACTTTGATTCCAATGTATGTTTACAGATTAAGAATCACTGATCTAGAAAATGGTAACAGGGGCCTGCGCTGTGGCTGTGGTGTGACAGGTAAAGCTGCTGCCTGCAGAGCCGGCATCCCATATGGGCACGGGTTCGAGTCCCGGCTGCTCCTCTTCTGATCCAGCTCTCTGCTGTGGCCTGGGAAAGCAGTGGAGGATGGCCCAAGTCCTAGGACCCCTGCACCCACATGGGAGACCCAGAGAAAACTCCTGGTTCCTGGCTTCAGATTGGCACAGCTCTAGCTGTTGTGGCTAACTGCGGAGTGAACCAGTGGATGGAAAACCTCTCTCTCTCTCTCTCTCTCTCTCTCTCTCTCTCTGCCTGTCCTTCTCTCTGTGTGTGTAACTCTTTCAAATAAATTAAATAAATCCTTAAAAAAAAAGAAAATGGGGAACAAGCTTCTTGACCTAAGACTCAAAGTGAAAAGCAAGACTTTATCTGTACTCTAGCAATATTCTTAAATCATCTTAGCCTCAATCAAGACATGTAATGGTCATTGATTCAATCACACTATTACAAAAATGAAGATGACAGAGGCTACTAGGAGGAACCCAAAAATAACTACCATGAATTTTTCTTTTGCAAAGGTTTTTCAAATCATTAAAAGGAAAAAATTGGGGTACAAGTTTCAAAATTAAAATAGAAGAAAAATCTAAACAATGTATGGCTTATAAATATCAATGCAAGTTAGGAACTTTTCTAGCTGTTCTATAAAGAAGTTTCCTTATTAAATTGAACTGAAAGGTTTCACAGACAAAAAGAATGATATACACAAAAATGTCCATTTCAAGCTAATTAAAAACACTGAAAAATTTCCAAACATAAGTAACAGAAAATTTTTGATTGCAATCAAAATATAGTCAAAGAAAGTTTCCATAGGTTCTGCAAATGATTCGAATCATATTGATGGACTATAGTTCAATTATTACTACAACTTTGACCAGAATTTACAAACAATTTCTTTTAAGAACACAGGCCAAAGCTTTTCAAGGTTGTTTCTTAAGCTATGATCATAAAACTTGCATAAGCCCAGAGACTGTGCTTGAATATTCAAATAGGCCATCACTTATGCAAAGTATGGAATTTTTCTCCCACACACTTTGACCCTTTAACTTTTGTCATTACTGACACAGCTGGTTTGCTAAGAAATAATATAGTGGTTCCTGCAGTATCTATTGGTTTCCTATATTAAGTTGCTTATGTCAAGGCCAGGAAGAACTAAAAAGAATGAATAGTTGACAAATCAATAATCATTTTTTCTTGGGAACACTATGTAAAATTATGTTCAAGCTAATTTAACTTCATCAGAGTCACATAAAGTTATAAGTACTGAGAATATTTTTGCTTGAAATGAAACATTTATTTAGTATTGTTTTTTTTTTTATCTTGATGGTTATAATGCACACAGAAAGTTTACTTAAAAAACTGGCATAGAATACTACTCATTAGCTTTAGTTTTTTTAAAAAAATAACTTATACAAATGTGAGCATTTGTCCAATGTTAAGCCATAATGCATTTATTTTATTTAATATTATGAAGAGCTAATAAATAACATGTATACTTAGTCTCTCATTTAAGATAGAATAGCAGACCAGGATTCTACATGGCACCTGAAACAAGCGAAAAAACAGGATCAAATATATAGACTGATGATTTTCCGCTTTGAACACCCACCAGTACAGAACATCTTCTAAGAATTGAAAAAGAAAGAGCCCTATGATTTCCCCAAGACAAAAATTCTCTCCTTGACCAAATTGTAGTTAGCTCCTATGAACTCTCATCTCAAGTTGGCCCCACCTCTTGTGCTTTCACGCTTGCACCGGAAATGTCCAATTATAGCAAGAATCGTACTAAGTCAAGTCAGCCAGCATTCTTCATCCTCAACATCTCATCAGCTTCCTCATCCTCCAGGTGTTATCATGTTGCATGGATTCACAGACTGTCCCCTTATCCCTGGTGTTTCCTCTTAGCAATTTGCTATCCACTGGTGCTGCCTCTAGTCCTTGGCTATAAATTCCAACTTTTGCTAGTAATGTTTAGAGTTGAAAATAATCTCTGCCCCCTACTGCAAAATCTCACTGTAGTCGTCCTAAACCTATTGTGATAGAATCCCAGGAAAAAGTCTACCTTCAGGTAGTAATTTTAGTAAGTGTAAATAATTATGGAAGTGAACTCAGTAAGAGCCCAGTATTCTCCATAATTTGAAATGAAATTGGAAATCCAGGTTTCCCAGAGCAGAATATAAGAGAAGAGAGAGAAGTCTCTGAAAATCTGCAAGGGGCAACTTGACTTCAGTCAATGAGCACAGGCATGTGAAGAAGAAAACTAGCTCTGGAGTAAGAACCTACTGAACCCTGTTCTTGTGCAATCCTGGGACAGAATGGAAAATCTCATAAATCTACAGACATCATTTAGAGTACTGGAAAAATATTGTGTCACTGCTGAGGGAAATTAGCTCTGGTGTAGAGGCTGTTCTAGCCCCTTCCAAGAAAGCTGTAAAAACCAAGTTTCATCAGACTATTTCCAAGCAACTTTAAGTGTATCTCAGAACAAATTTCAAGGATATTCACATAAATTAAAATATTTAGCAATGGCACTATGAAATTCACAAACTTTGGCATCCAATAAGAAGTTATTCAGAGAAGCATTCAGAGAAGCAAAGATATTTTTCTTCAGAATAATAATAATAAATACACCAATCAACAGAAGCAAAGCTTAAATGATATAGAGATAGAATTATAGCTACTGGCACTGTGGCTCCATGGGTTAGGCCATAGCCTGTGGCATTGACATCCCATATGGGTGCCAGTTTGAGTCCTGGCTGCTCCACTTCCAATCCAGCTCCCTGTTATCAGACCTGAGAAAGCAGTGGAGGATGACCTAAGTGCTCAGGCCCCTAAACTCACATGGGAGACCCAGAAGAATCTCCTGGCTCCTGGCTTTGGCCTGGAACAGCCCTGGTAGTTTCTTCCATTTGGGGAATGAACCAGCAGATGGAAAATCTCTCTGTCTCTCCTCTCTCTCTCTATAGCTCTGCTTTTCAAATAAATAAATAAATACTTTCTAAAAATTATTTAATGTTTTTTATGTTCCAAAATTCAATTAAAGTTTGAGAATGTTAGGAAGGGATATGAAAGTTGCAAAAAACAACCAAATTGAATTCTTGAGAAGAAAAATACACTTCTATTAAAAATATTTAAGACTTGATTTCTGGCATATTAGACACAGCAAAGGAAATACAATTTGCCTGAACACAATAATACAAAAGATCCAAAGAAACACTAAGGGTAGAAAAAAACTGAATGAAAAATTAGCAGCACCCCCGTAAACTGTGGGGCATATATATTAGGAAGGAAGAAAGAAAATCTTTGAAGATATAGCACAAACGTTGAAAATCTACTGGGACAAGATAAACATGTACACTATAAACTGTAATGTAGCAACTAAAGAACGAAAATAACAGTAATAACTAAAGGCCAACAAAGATAGACTCCTTAAAAATACTTCATTTGTATGAAAGAATAAAGGAAAATGGTCAAAAAAGCAATATAACAAATAAAAGCATAACGTGCACATCAAAATGATAACATTAATCATAACCAAATGAAAAATTAAATGATCTAACTACTCTAATTTTTGTAAAAGGAAGTACTAGAATACATAACTATATACTACCTTCAAGGAAACTGTTTTGAAAATAGGGACAAAAATACTTAAAAGTAAAACAATAGGTTAAAAACATATAGCACATTAATGCTATTCAAAAGATAATTGGCATGTTTATATTAACATTACATTAGGATATAACTATATTAACATCAGACTAAGTAGATTTCAGTGCAAAAAATACTACTGGGGTTATAAATACTACAAGGGCCAGAGCAGTGGTGCAGCAGGGTATGCTGTCTCCTGCTGAACTGGCATCCCATACGGGCACTGATGTGAGTCCTGGCCGCTCCACTTCCAATCCAGCTCCCTGCTAATGCACCTGGGGAGACAGCAGAAGGTGACCCAAGTGCTGGGACCCCTGCAACCATGTGAGAGATCCTGAAGAAGCTCCTGGCTCCCGGATTTGAAGTATGTAATCTGAAAATTTTGAGAACTTTTCATTATTCTCTTAAGTGTCTTTCAGGAGAAGAATTTATTTTTAAAAACTATAAATGTTTACTTAATATATGCTAAATTGATCTTCTGTATATAAAGATAATTGAAAGTTTAAAAAAACTATAAATGATCAAAGTTCTTCTTTTAAAGTATGTGTTTTTCGGGGCCGGCGCCATGGCACAGTGGGTTAAAACCCTGACCTGCAGCACCAGCATCCCACATGGGCATCGGTTCTAGTCCCAGCAGCTCCACTTCTGATGCAGCTCTCTGCTATGGCCTGGGATAGCAGTAGAAGATGGCCCAAGTCCTTTGGCCCCTGCACTCATGTGGGAGACCTGGAAGAAGCTCCTGGCTCCTGGCTTCTGATGGGCGCCGCTCCAGCCTTTGCAGCCATCTGGAGAGTGAACCAGCATATGGAAGACCTCTCTCTGTGTCTCTCCCTCTCTCTGTAACTCTGTCTTTCAAATAAATAAAATCTTTTTTTTAAAAAAAAGAATGTGTTTTTCATGTTGTAGCTGAAAATATTTGGCAAATCAAAGATATTACATCTTTTCCCTACTGGTTTATGTGAGAAATCATTTAATTCTGGGTTTTATATTTAGAACTAGATACATTTTCAGTTATTTTTAAATGTGGTATATAAATTAATAGTCAATTTCTATTTTTTTTTCCCAAATGTTAATTCAGGTAAATATATTTATCCTTTCAAGCATTTAATATTTCCTTATAGTTAAAACAGCCAAAATAATATTATCTACTTTTTATTGACATGTATAGAGTACATTAACATGATCTATGGTCATGCTCATGTGCAAGAAAATCCGAGAACTTCTTACTCCTACCTAACTGTAACTTAATGCCCGTCAGTCAATTTTTCCTCATTGGTTCCTCTCCACCTTCCTTCCCAGCCTCTACTAGCCACCATTATATTTTAAACTTCTCTGAAATCACCTGTTATAGATTCCACATGAGTGAGATCATGTGATATTTGTCTTTCTGTGCTTGACTTAAAATAATGACCTTCAGTTTTATCAATATTGCTGCAAATTAAAAGATTTTATTTTTCTAAATGGCAAAGTAATATTCGATTGTGTAAATCTACCACATCTGTTTCATCTGTTTACCTTTTATTCAATGGATGGATATAAAGTTGGTTCCATATGTTGTTTGCTCAATAAACATGGTAGTGCAAATGTCCCTGTGACAGATGTATTCCATTTCCCTTGGATATATATCCAGGAATATGATTACTGGATAGCTATATATTTAATTTTTTGAGGAACCACCATACTGCCAGTATTAATTTGCCTTCCCATCAAGAGTGTTCAAGAGTTTCATATTCTACACAACCTCTCTGAGACTTGCTATGTTTTGTCTCTTTTATAATAGCCAATTTCATTGGAATGAGGTGATATTGTGGTTTTATTTGCATTTCCCGATTATTATTGATCTTTAGAATTTTTTAAGTACCTGTTGGCCATTTGTATAGCTTACTTTTAGAAGACATGAAGTGAAATTGACACTATGAGAAACAGTGACTTGATCAGCTCTTGTCCTGACTGTTGATGTACAATGTAATAATTTATCCATTTTAGTATTTTTTTTGTTCTAGTACTATTGGTTGAACTCTGTAATTAACATACAATTATTCTTAGGTGTTTAAATTTTAACTGAAAAGTGATCCCTGTTAGGAATTTGGAAAGCGTTATGCTGAGTGAAATAAGCCAGTCCCAAAGGGACAAATACCATATGTTCTCCCTGATCAGTAACAACTAACTGAGCACCAAAAAGGAAACCTGTTAAAGTGAAATGAACACTATGAGAAACGGTGACTTGATCAGCCCTTGCCCCGACTGTTGATGAACAACTTAATAAGTTATCCCTCTTAGTATTTTTTTTTGTTTGTTCTACTTAATACTTTTGGTTGAATACTGTAATCAATACACAGTTATTCTCAAGTGTTGAAACTTAACTGAAAAGTGATCACTGTTAAATATAAGAGCGGGAATAAGAGAGGGAAGAGATGTGCAATTCGGGACATGCTCAAGCTGATTTACCTCAAATGGTAGAGTTAGAAACATACCAGGGGATTCCAATTCAATCCCATCAAGGAGGCATGTACCAATGCCATCTCACTAGTCCCGGTGATCAATTTCTGTTCACAATTGATCATAATGATAGGACTAAGAGCCAAAGGGATCACATAAACAAAAATAGTGTCTGCAAATACTAGCTGATAGAATAAAAAAGGGAGAGAACGATCCAACATGGGAAGCGAGATACACAGCAGACCCATAGAATGGCAGATGTCCTAAACAGCACTCTGGCCTCAGAATCAGCCCTAAAGGCACGCGGATCTGGCTGAAAAGCCCATGAGAATATTATAGGCATGGAAAGCCAAAACACTCTGAAAAAAATAAAATTGCCCTAAATGAAATATCTCCGTGAGTGAGATCTCAGTGGAAAGAATGGGTCATCAAAGAAGGAGGTACCTTTCTCTGAAGGGAGGAGAGAACTTCCACTTTGACTACAACCTTGTCTAAATATGATCAGATTTGGTGAACTCAAAAGGCTTCCGTAGGCTTGGCGACTCATGATAGAGCCTAGGGTGATTACTGATGCCATAAACAAGAGTGTCACATTGTTAAGTCAACAACAGGAGTCACTGTGCACTTACTTCTCATGTAGGACCCTCTGTCCTTAATGTGCTGTACAGTGTGATTTAATGCTATAACTAGTACTCAAACAGTATTTTTCACTTTGTGTTTCTATGTGGGTGCAAACTGTTGAAATCTTTACTTAATATATGCTGAACTGATCTTCTGTATATAAAGAGAAACGAAAATGAATCTTGATGTGAATGGAAGGGGAGAGGGAGTGGGAAAGGGGAGGGTTGCGGGTTGGAGGGACGTTATGGGGGGAAGCCATTGTAATCCATAAGCTGTACTTTGGAAATTTATATTCATTAAATAAAAGTTAAAAAAAAAAATGAAGACATGTTCGTTTTTTTTTTTTTTATTGTGAGTTCTTTGAGTTCCTTATATATTCGGGATACTAACCACTTGCCAGATGTACAGCTTGCAAATATCTTCTCCCAAGCTGTAGGCTTTCTATCCACTCTGTTGATTGTTTTCTTTTTTTTTTTAAAGCTCTTTAATTTGATTTCATGTGTCTTAAAGCTCAGATCCAAAAATCCTTTCTGGTTTCAATGTCCACAAGTAATTTTCTCTACATTTTTTCCTAATAGTTTCAAAAGTTGGAATCTAACATTTAAGTCATAATTCCATTTTGAGTTGACTTTTGTTCATGGTGAGAGGTAGGATTAAGTTTAATTCTTCTGCATGTAAATATCCATTTTTTCCAGAACCATTTAATGAAAAATTTGCCATTTTCCCAATGCACATGCAAATCACTTTTGTCAAAGATTAGTCAGTGGCAGATAAGTGAATTTATTTCTAGTGTCTCTCTAGTGTCTCTCTTCTGTCTATAGATTTGTTTTAATGTCAATACCATGCTGTTTTAATCACCACAGTTGTGTAATATATTTTAAAGTAAAGTAAAACAATGCCTCCAGCTTTGTTTTTTTTTTTTTTTTGCTCAAGATCAGTTTGGCTATTTGAGGTCTCTCTCTCTCTCTCTCTTTTTTTTTTTTTTTTTTTTGGACAGGCAGAGTTAGAGTGAGAGAGAGAGAGACAGAGAGAAAGATCTTCTTTCGGTTGGTTCACTCCCCAAATAGCTTCCACGGCCAGCACCTGTGCTGATCCGAAGCCAGGAGCCAGGTGCTTCCTCCTGATCTCCCATGCGGTTGCAGGACCCAAGCACTTGGGACATCCTCCACTGCCCTCCCGGGCCACAGCAGAGAGCTGGACTGGAAGAAGAGCAACCAGGACAGAATCCGGCACCCCAACTGGGTCCAGAACCTTGGGTGCTGGTGCCGCAGGTGGAGAATTAGCCAAGTGAGCCACAGCGCCGGCCAAGGTCTCTTGTGACTCTATACAGATTTTAGTAGTGCTTTTTCTGGTTCTGTGGAAAATTTAATTGAAATTTTAATAGGAATTTAATTGAATCTGTAGATTGCTTTGGATATTATGCACATTTTAATAATATTGCCATTCTCAATCTATGAATATAGAATGTTTTTCCATTTCTTTTTGTTTTCTTCAGTTTTTTTAATCAATTACTGACAGTTTCCATTGTACAGATCTTTTGCCTCTTTGGTCAAATTTATTCATATTATATATATGCACAAATGTATATACACATGAAAACAATGTATATAAAATATATAACAATGGTACTGATTTTACACATTGGCCTCCTGTCTTGCGACTTTGCTGTATTTATTAGTACTAAAAGCTTTTTGGTGAAGTTTTTGAGGTTTTCAATATATACTATCATGTCATCTGCAAAAAATGACAATTTAACACCCTCTTTTGCAATTTGGATGCACTTTATTTCTTTCTTTGTCCTAGTTACTCCAGCTAGGTCTTCTCATAGTATATTAAATAAAAGAGATTAAAGTAAGCATCATTATCTTCTTATAGATATTAGAAAGAAAGCCATCAACTGTTGACTTGTTATATATGGTCTTTATTATTTTAAAGTACATTTCTTCTATACTTAATTTGTCCAGAGTCTTTATCATTAATCAATGTTGAATTTTATCATATCCTTTTTTTGCGTATATTGATACATCATTCTATTGATGTCTTATATCATATTTATTGAATTGTGTATGTACAGCCATACTTGCATTTCTGGGATAAATTTCACTTGATCATGGTGAATGATCTTTTTAATGTTCTGCTGGATTTGATTTACTAGTATTCAACTGAGAATTATTGTGTATTTGTTCATCAAGGATACTGACCTGTAACATTCGTTTTTTATTGTGTCCTTGTCTTTTCTTATCAAAGCAATGCTGGTCACATAGGTTAAATTAGTAAAAGTTCATTCTTGTTCCATTTTTTAAAAATAATTTAAGAAGGATTGGCGTTAATTCTTCTTTAAATCTTTGGTAGAACTTAGCAATGAGACCATCTGGTCCTGGGCTTTTTTGTTTGTTTGTTTGTTTTGCTAATTTAATCTCATTATTCATTATTGATCTGGATAGGTGGTCTGTTTCCCTATGCTTAAATGTTGGTAAGATGTATTTATCCAAGAGTTTGTCCACTTCCTCTAGGTTATTGAATTTATTGTCATTTATTTGTTCATACTAGTCTCCTATAACACTTTGTATTTCAGTGGTGTAGTTGTAATTTTGACATGTTCATCTTAGATTCCTTGTTTGTTTTTTTTTTTAATTTAATTTATTTATCTGAAATGCAGAGCTACAGAGAGAGGGAGAGAGAAGGAAAGAGAGAGAGAACTTCCATACTCTGACTCACTCACCAGATGGCCACAACAGCCAAGGGTGAGCCAAGTTGGAGCCAGCAGCCAGGAGCTTCTTCCAGGTCTCCCACATAGGTGCAGGAACCAAGTACTTGGACCATCTTCCGCTGCTTTCTCAAGTGCATTAGCAGGAAACTGGATCGGAAGAGGAGCAGCCAGGATTCAAGCCAGCACCTCATGTGATGCCAGCATCGCAGGCAGTGGTTCAACTTGCTGTGTCATAGGGCCAGCCTAGACCATTTATTTTTGAATCTTCTTTTTTTTTTCTTGATTAATCAAGTTAGAGATTTATAGGTATTTTTTTTAAAAAAAACTTTTCAAACAACCAGATCTTCATTCATTGACATACATACATTGATGCACATTTCATACACAATGAAATACTATTCAGCACTTTCATTTGCCACAAAATGAATAGAACTGGATGTCATGTTAAGAGAAATGTCAAGCAAAGAAAGACAAGTACTGCATGATCTAACTTACATGAGTAATCCAAATAGGATGATCGTTTATAAGTTAAGAAAACCGGCGCCGCAGCTCACTAGGCTAATCCTCCACCTTGCGGCGCCAGCACACCTGGTTCTAGTCCCGGTCAGGGTGCCGGATTCTGTCCCGGTTGCCCCTCTTCCAGGCCAGCTCTCTGCTGTGGCCAGGGAGTGCAGTGGAGGATGGCCCAAGTGCTTGGGCCCTGCACCCCATGGGAGACCAGGAGAAGTACCTGGCTCCTGCCATGGGATCAGTGCCATGCGTCGGCCGCAGCGTGCAGGCCGCGGTGGCCATTGGAGGGTGAACCAACGGCAAAAGAAGACCTTTCTCTCTGTCTCTCTCTCTCTCTCACTGTCCACTCTGCCTGTCAAAAAAAAAAAAGAAAAAAAAAAAAAAGAAAACCAGAGGCTAGAGACAGTAGGAGAGAATGAGAGAATGGGATAGGTTGATTAATTGGTACTAAGTTTTATTTAAATAGGAGTAAAAAATTCTATGTTTTATTGCATGGTAAGATGAGTGGAGATGATGATAATTTACTGTAAATTTATCCTAAGAAAACTAGAAGCAAGGGTTTAGAATATTTTTACAATAAAGAAATGCTAAATGTCTTCATAGACAGATGTGTTTATCCAGATTGGATATTACACACTGTATACATATATCAAAACATCACATGGTACCCCATAAATATTTACATTTTTGTGTGTCCATTTAAAGTTTTAAAAATTATTTCAAAAGTAATGAATTGGTTATGTTGCAGGACACAATGACAAAAGCATAATTGCTATTCCATTTCAAAAACATTTTATTTATTTATTTGAAAAGTAGAGTGAGTATAAAGGAGAGGTAGAGGGAAGGAGAGGGGAGGGGAGGGGAGGGGAGGAGAGGGGAAGGAAGAGGAGAGGAGGGGGGAGGGAAAGAAAGGAAAAGAAAGGGAAGAGAAAAGAGAAGAGGAGGGAGAGAGATTTTTCATTTCCTGTGTCACTCCCCAAATGACCCACCACAGCCAATCCTGGGCCAGGCTGATGCCAGGAGCCTAGAATTCAATCTAGGTGGGTGGCAGGGCCCAAGTATTTGGGCCATCCTCTCCTGCTATCACAGGCATGTTAACAAGGAGTTAGACTGGAAATGGAGCAACTGGGACTCTCAACTGGTGCTCAGATATGGAATGCCCACATTGTAAGGGGTGGCTTAACCTGCTGTGCTACAACCCTTGCCCCTATGACTGCTTTCTTCTACTCTACTTTCACTGCTTAACATAATGCTTTTTTTTTTTTTTTACATGAAGGCACAGATTGTCCACATATCCTGAAATTTTTGTCTCCCACTAGAAACATTAGAATAAAAAAAAAACCTATAATTTTTGTTTACAAAACATCACTTGAAGAGGCATAAAAAGTCCAAGTGGATAGCTCTTTGGCTAAAGATGCAATGATTCCAAAAATAAAACGAAGTGTGGAAAGAGGTCCATGTTACAGGTTTGAGTTCTTAAATTTCAAAAGAAATCTGCCTTTTGTTAGTATACCCAGAAGGTATTAGAATTGGTGATGACTTCACATTAATCAAGCTCATGAAAAAAATAACCCATAAAACAGATTACTAAAGTGTTAGTTCAAATTAAATAGAACTTCCAAAGGTCAAAATATTCTTGTCAGTTGGTCAGCACATTCTAAACACAGTAATAAAGTCTTTATGCGAGGTAGACATCATCAGAAAATACTTGATGAGCAAGGGCATTTAGGAAGATAGTCATAATGGTTAGCATTATCAGGCTATAAGGACCTGAGGCAGCCATCAGAGATCATGTCCTTCTCCTTACACAATACTGAAATTACTCCTGTGCATCCTTGCCTTTTTTCTATTCTTTTTGTGTAATCCATACTGAACATCCACCCTCATTTAACATATTTTTACTTATCTCTTCAAATGCTAAAATAACATGGATTATGTTTTCCTTGTGTATGGATTGTGTTTTAGTAATGCATCTGAAATTTATTTTAAGCAATCTAACTACATTTAAGCAATGTCTTTATCAATTTGATATAATTTAGGTTAATATTTTCCCATAGCTTTGAATTGTATCTTAGTATGGGGTTGTTAGTTATTTTTTATTTGTTTGTTTGTTTTGCAGGTAACTGATTTTATATATTACGGGCTTATCTAGGATTATCTTTAATTACAATAAAATATGATAGAGTTTGCCGTGAAACAATGTGTGTGTATGTGTGTATATAGAACATGCTTTTTAAAAATAAATTAAGTGGTTTAAAATGTAAAAAATATAAACGGGGAAAATTTGCCCAGGAGTCTGTGTGCTGAAGCATATTTTTCAATAACTATAATCTCTGTAGGTTTCTTGGTAAACATAGTTTAGAAGTGACATATATAACACAATTTTAAATACTTCTACTAAACATTTTGGTAGTATGCAGAACCAGCAAGTTTTATGCAAAAGAAAACCAAAATATTATCATAGTTAGGTATTTAGATGTTTAAAATTTTAACTTTCTAACATTAGCCCATAAAAATGGCAGGATGAGTTTTACTGCCTGCCTTTTAAAATTATTTATATAAAAAAATCAGTTCTGTTAGCAAGACACATTTCTTTAGTTGTAAAACCACAACCTAACAAATCTTGAGGCTAGATGAAAAGTATTTATATGATTAACCACTTTTCAAACATAAATTTCTAATAAGCAATAACTATTTTTTGTGAACCCATTATATACAATACATCTTACATATAGCTGGCTGGAGTATGCAAAAATATATAATTTTAAATACACTAACATATTTTTAATTTTAACTATTAATTCTACTTATTATCACTATAATAATTATTACCCAAGCAGCTATTAAAGTTATTTTTCTAACATTTATTTATTTCCTTGAAAGGTAGAATCAGACAGAGAGAGATTTTTATCTACTAGTTCACTCCCCAGATGGTTGCAACAGCCATAGCTGGGCCATGCTGAAGCTAGGAGCCAGAAAATCCATTCTGGTCTCCCACGTGGTTGACAGGGGTTTAAGCATTTGGGTCACTCTTCCACTGCTTTCCCAGGAGCATTAACAGGGAGCTGGGTGGGAAGCAAAGTAGTCAAGGCTCACACTAGTGCTCCAATATGGATGAGAGTGTATCAGCTTAACATCTGGTACCACCAGGTTCATTCCCTTACTAAAATTTAAAATTTCTTCTTTTTTTCAATCCTACTTTTAAAAATATGTCCTTCTGAAATAAAAGGATCAGTGTCTTGGAAGATATGTCAATGAATTATGCTGTACATATGAATTATTATTTTAAAAACAGTAACTCAAAAAAAATTTTTTTAAATTTTTGACAGGCAGAGTGGACAGTGAGAGAGAGAGAGACAGAGAAAGGTCTTCCTTTTGGCCATTGGTTCACCCTCCAACGGCCGCTGCGGCCGGCGCACTGCGGCGGCGTACCGCGCTGATCCCATGGCAGGAGCCAGGTGCTTCTCCTGGTCTCCCATGGGGTGCAGGACTCAAGCACTTGGGCCATCCTCCTCTGCACTCCCAGGCCATAGCAGAGAGCTGGCCTGGAAGAGGGGTAACCGGGACAGAATCCGGCACCCCAACCGGGACTAGAACCTGGGGAGCCAGCACCGCAGGCGGAGGATTAGCCTGTTGAGCCATGGCGCCGGCCAGTAACTCAAAATTTATACAGTGTGTCAGTGATATACAACATCATGGAACTATTTCAAAAGCATGACCTAGTGTGTAATTAGTGGCCTGACAAAATATATAAAACACAATTTATTATGTAATGATTCTAGTTTTTAAAGTAATGGGAGATGTCAATATATATGCACAAATATATGTAAATGTATAGCATGTTTCATGGTTTGAGTGAAAGATTGTATATATTAAATTGTTGCAATTATTGTTCAATAGGTGGGTTGGGAAGGGAAAGTGAGAGGAAGTTGTTAATGTAGATGTGAAGCTATGTATAGAACAATTGATCACACAACAGGCACATATTTGCTTTATTAAGATAGAAAGAGTAAAAGATTAGTGTCAGGTATTGTGTCTTTTTCATTTTACTTTCATTCTGAGACTTTCTTATGTGTTACCACTGTTATGATAGCTCAAAGTCATTGCTAAACTTCCTTACTGATCATCCTGAAGCCATTCCCACAGACATATAGTTCTGTACGCTGTGTTGTTTTATTGCCTTTAAGGTAGAGGTTGCTTCTCTATTCTACACTAGCTTTCTTCACTTATTTTCATCTACTTATGGGTTGAGGGAAAAACAGGAATGAATATTCGTCATGTTCACTTGGGGAGGATGTATTATTAGTAATGTACAAAAAAGCTGGACTTGCAATTTGAAGTCCTCAAAAAGACACTCATTCTAGTCCTGATGAAAGATTTGTTAATTGAAGTGTGTCCCTTTCATATTCCTGTGTTGAAACTCTAACTCCAATATGCATATGACCTTTAGAGAGGAAATTAAGGTTAAAGGAGGCCATGGAAGGGGAGCTATTCTGATAGAAATCTTTTCTGTCTACATAAGAAAAGAAAGAGACACTGGATTCCTCTGAGAACACAATGAGAATTTCTGTTAAGGCACCCAGTGAGTGGTATTCTGTTACAGCAGCCCAGGCTAACTAATACATGACAGAAATGACTTCTTGACACATAGCCTAAGCTAAATAAGGGAGTAAAGAAGCCATTGCACTACAAAGAAAGAAAACAGGGTCTCAAATAGATGTAAAATTAGAAATGATCATTACATGAGATCAGAGGGTCTGTAGGACAACTGTTTCCAGAGGGTCTGTAGGACAACTCCCTAATAATACGGTATGAATACACTAATGAATGGAGCTCTGATTTTTAGGAACAGTTTTGGCTCCATAAACAGGGCCAGTTAAGGACAATATCACCATACAATATACTTCCCAGTTTCACAAAGAATTGTGGAATTCTGTAAGTACAGAAGTCAGGCAGAAGCAAAAGTAATGTGCATATAAACTCCATCTAATCATATCTTAGGGTTTTCCAAAACTAATAACCAATTGCCCAAATCTCCAAAAACCAAACAGTTATTTCACAAATGAACACAAATTTGATGCCTATCACCCAGTTAGCATCAGACTCCACAAATTTCAGGGCTCATTCACAAAGAGTGCCCTCTGTCTGTCAGACACCATGTCAAGTGTTGAATACCCAGGGTATACATACCTCTGTCTGACTTTGTTGCAGTAAATATGGGGTTCCCACAAACTCTACTTCAGTTTCAATAATTTGCTTAACCACAGAAATGAGGAAAGCACTTTAATTGCCATTATCAGTTTTTAATAAAACGTAAAACTCAGGAAAGGCCAGATGGACAAGATGGAGAAAGTCAGGAGGCCACGCAGCAGGGCTTCCAGCCCTTTTGATGTGACAGCCTCCCAGCACAGAAGCATGCTCAACAACTCCGGGGCTCTCAGCCTCCTCACTTCAGGCTTTTATTGAGATTTTATAATAGAGGCACAATTGAATAAACCAATGGCAATTGGTGGTTGACATAATTTGAGCTCTCTCTCCCCTGCCCTAGTGACTGAGGGGTGGGAATGAAAGTGCCAATTCTCTGAAAATGCTTGTCTTTCTGGAGCTGAAGCTGTCTTAGGGCCCCAGTCATCAGTATGCGCCTTAGCATACAAGACTTGTTATTCTAGAGATTTCAAGGAATTTATAAGTTGTATACCATAAACCAGGGATAAGTACCAAGCATGTATTATGTATATTACATAATATAGTCATCATAAGATGTAATGTGCCCTTTTGCAAGGCTTAATATGTTTCTGCTGCTTCTCTATGTATGAGATAATTGGATACATGACTAAGTTGTGGCTCATATTCTATACTTAAAAATGGCTGGCTAGGGGCCAGAGCTATAGCGCAGTAGGTTAATCCTCTGCCTGCAGCGCCAGCATCCCATATGGCACCGGTTCTGGTCCCGGCTGCTCCTCTTCTGATCCAGCTCTCTGCTATGGACCGGGAAGGCAGTGGAGGATGGCCTAAGTCCCTGGGCCCTGCATCCGCAGGGGAGACCAGGAGGAAGCACCTGGCTCCTGGCTTCGGATCAGCATAGCTCCGGCCATTGCGGCCATTTGGGGAATGAACCATTGGAAGGAAGACCTTTCTCTCTCTGTCTCTCCCTCTCACTGTCTGTGACTCTACCTCTCGAAAGAATAAATTCTTTAAAAAAAAAAAATGGCCGGCTAGCAGAAAGCAGGTGTCAGCTGGCAAACGGAAACTGCAATTCACCACATAGCTTCCATGTCATAGTCATTCACAAGCAAAGAAACAAATGTTGTTTTTAAAAAATATTTATCTAGATTTATAATTTTCAACATTTTCCATATTTACTTATATATAAATATTATATCCATATTCATACAATTTTGCTTAAAAACAAGGATATTCTATACTGTGATATTGATGACAAAAATTATCCAGTGAGAAAGTAAGGGTTTATCACTATGTAGAGGGTACATTCAATAACGACAAGAAGTTACGTAGTGGGGTAGCTGGATCACATGGTAGCTCTATTTTTAGTTTTGAGGACTCTCCGCACTGTTTTCCATAGTGGTTGTACTAGTCTGCGTTCCCAGCAAGTGTATTAGGATTCCTTGATTCTGCTGCTGTGATCTATCATGTTTGCTGATTTACATATTTCAAACCACCCCTGTATCTCTTAGATTAATCCTACAAGGTCAGGGTGATTGATGTTTTTGAGGTGTTGTTGGGTTCCATTTGATAGTATTTTATTTTTTGAGAATTTTTTCATTTATATTCATCAGGGATACTGGTCTATGGTTCTCTTTATTGCTGTATTCTTTTCTGATTTTAGAATTAAAGTCATGTGGGCCTCATAGAATGACTTTGTAAGGGTTCCCCCTTTCCATTGTTTGGAATAGTTCTAGGGGAGTTGGTCAGTTCTTCTTAAAGCTTCAGTAGAATTAATCAGTGATGCCATCCAGGAAGAAATCTCCCTTTGGCTAATGTGAATGCATTACCCCTACACTTGCACACAGAAAATAGTCCTCTGATAACTTCCCCCAAAGGATTTAAAAGTATTTTGTTAGATAACTGTTGTACTGGAGAAAGGGGAGTAGTATGGATTTATGGAAGTTTATTATATATGGGACCAAAATTGATATTAATAACAGGAAACTAACAATGTCAACATGATCCTTTAACTAGAAAAAGGGCTCTTGAAGAACTAGTAAAAAATACATGCATTCCGGAAGAACGCGCTCCAACAATTCAGAGGAAGGCCTATCTGTGAAGATACTGATCTGGGAATGCCAAGACATTCCTGTTCAAGGAAGAAGAAATGCCTTCAATTTGCAACCCCTACAAGTAAGAAGGAGCTGTAGTTTAGGAGCTTCTTGGAATATTGGTGACAGCATATAATGTATTTGAAAATAAATCCCAGAGTCAGAGGACAGACTCCTGAAACTCTGAAGCAAGACCTTACCTTCGTAGGGAGAAAGTCAATTTTCATCTGCAGAGCATTTCCTAAAACAAGCTCCCAACACAAGAACCTTTCAATGGACAGACAACATCCCAATCATAGAACTCCCCTTTACTCTAGTTCTCCAAACATTTCTGTAAATTCTCTGAGCTACTCAATACTCTTAGAAAAAAATTATTCTGGCCAGCGCCGCGGCTCAATAGGCTAATCCTCAACCTAGCGGCGCCGGCACACTGGGTTCTAGTCCCGGTCGGGGCGCCGGATTCTGTCCTGGTTGCTCCTCTTCCAGGCCAGCTCTCTGCTGTGGCCTGGGAGTGCAGTGGAGGATGGCCCAAGTGCTTGGGCCCTGCACCCCATGGGAGACCAGGAGAAGCACCTGGCTCCTGGCTTCGGATCATCGCGGTCTGCTGGCCACAGCGCGCCAGCTGTGGCGGCCATTGGAGGGTGAACCAACAGCAAAAAGGAAGACCTTTCTTTCTGTCTCTCTCTCTCTCACTATCCACTCTGCCTGTCAAAAAAAAATATTCTGTCTTTATGCTATTTTCTATTTTTACAACAAGAGCCTTCAATAATATAATAATAAAATCCAGTCAACCAAAACATGAAAATTAGTAAAGAATTCAAGTTTTTGAATCTAGGCTCCAAGTAAGCAATTCCTTAAGTTTCAAACTGATTAATTTTTCAGTTAAAGTCAAATTAAGTTTTCATATATCTATCAACTGAATTAAAATATACGTTAATATACATATTATATATGTGACAGTATTCACATAAAACAACTTCTACGTGTATTACTCTCTGGTTTTTATATATTTATTTATCCTTGAAAAGGTGCCTGAAAGTGTATTATCCTCCCTTTAATGATTATTTTGGAGTACAGGGTTTTGGTTGATTGGACAAAACTTTTGTACTTTTCTACATGTCTTGAATATTAGATAATGCATTTATAATTTGTATAGCTAAACTTTATTATTCTAAGAAGATAGGAGGTAAAATTTATGGGTCTTAATACAAATAATATTTATAGGCTATCTCTTCCTGTGAATGGGACACACATTAGCTCAGAAAAAAGATCTGAGGTTGCATTGCATCCTTGTCATGAAAACACATAGAACTAAATTCCAGAACTTATTTCAGATCCCGAGTGTTTGCTCTTAAAGTGCTGGTTTCAATTATTGACTTTGATTTTGTTGTCAAGAAAATGAAGTAATCAGGCTAAGAAATCTCTTACTTCTTACATTTATAAAGTTCTATGACAACAATTCAGAACAGTTACATAGACAAAAAAAAAAAGTCCTTAGGACCCTACAAGTCGTGAGAGGCAAGTGAAGGAAGAATCAAAGGCAAGGCTGAAATGCAAAAGAACTATGAGAGAAAGATCCAAGTGAGCTGTTGGCTTGTGTACACATGATGGCTACAGGAGCAGAAGTAAGAAGTGCTGGAGTCTGGGACGCTGGTACGAGTTGATGGACTGCCTGATATTATCTACAACGTGTCTCCTCATGGATCTGAAACTTCCATCGTGGTTGGATTGCTGAAACTACTGATTAGATCCATTTTGCTGACACCAAAAAAGTCCCCAATGGTCTTTTGCCCTGGGCCTGTAACATTCTGAACTAATTCCATTCTCAGTTATGGATGAGAGAGTTACATGTGTACAATAAATACCTCTTTAGCTATTTAGCCTAAAGAAAAATAAAAAACCTGTTTACATAAATATATCTCCTAAATATAGTTCCTATAAGCATCCGAAAAAAGCACCTTTAATCCAATGACATGTGATTTTTTTGATTTCTTGCCTGAGAAGTTTTAGGAAGAATTCACATATTTTTCTGTGCATGGAGTGCTGTATATGACCATTAGGCTCTTTTGATAACTCCCAATTTAAATCAGCATTTAATCAAATCCTCTAAGGGAAAAAAGAATTTCCTACTATTTCTTTTCCTAGTTCTTTTAAAGTTTTATAGAAATAGTCTTTAATTTACAAAAAAAAGGAAAAGATATAAAGGTAATATAGTACTTAATATGCCAGCACATCTTTAATCACCTTACATATATTCATTCATTGCATAGTGTTAAAATTTCTCAAGGTCATGTAGTTGTTAAGTGATGGACCACAATTTTAAATTCAGGCAGCTGAACTCCTGAATCTTTTCTTACCCATTCTGCAGCATGCCTCTAAGTTAATAGTTACTATATAGTTGGCTTCAGATGATCAGTAGTGGGAATTCATTGTGTTAGACACTAGAGATTAAATAGTAATGCATAATTCCCAACTTCTGCCTCGATAACAAAGCACATTGCTTATTTCCTCTTAGGAAGATTTTATTTCACTACAATAAAATAAACCTTTGAAATGTTAATATTTTGTTCTCTTTGAATTTGCTATTACTTCATCAACTTTTGCCAGGTTCCTCAGCAATACATATACCCTACTCCAATCAACTTACTTTTATTTGCCTCCATTATATATAAATTTTACCTACAATAAATACTACACTACATATTTGAAGGCCTCAGCTTTTTCCAAATCTGTCTACCATTTCCTACAAACTTAAAGATAACTTAATGATCAATATATTCTGTGCATGCTCTGTTTAGGAGTGGGATTGTGCAGACTATGATTAGATTTTCAGTTGGCTACATGTCTTATTAAAATGTCCTTAAATCCATTCAGGTGCAAGGATTTATGTGCTGGTTTTTAAAAGGTTGTGTTGGGAAGAATGGGGGGGGGGATCTAATGATCCACCCACAAGTTCCTCCATTTTTGTCAGTTTATGTTATTAATGTTAAGTTAATTGACAAAACATAGATAAAACACAAAATACAATTTTATACATTAATATGTTTTGATGTAATCATGCAATGTGGAATGGTTAATTCAAGCTGATAAACATAACCATCATCTAACTTACTATTTTTTGGTTGAAATATTTGAAATTTACTCTATTAACTCCTTTGAAATATTTAATACTTTATTATTAACTATTCAAGTCTTAAAAATACTTTATTCCACTTTATTTACTACCACTGACTATTAATATTAAATTTATCTATTAATTCAACAACAGTTTATTAAGTGCCTACTCCTCTATAAATTTTAAATTATGGAGCCAAATTTAATTAACTATTATGAACTTTGAGTTTTCTAAATTAAAGATCACACATATACATATGCATTTTAAAAGACTGAGACTTTTATCTTTAAACATCAGTGTAACCATAAATTGCTGATTAAATTCGAATGAGTGGTAGCTACCCAAGATTCACATTTGCCCTAAAGAATTCATAGAGATTTAAGACTGTGGATTTTTTTTAAAGATTTAACTATTTTATTTGAAAGTCAGAATTACAGAGTGAGAGAGAGAGAGGGAGAAACAGAGAGAGAGAGAGAGATCTTCCATATGTTGGCTCACTCCCCAAATGGCTGTATTGGCCAGATTTGGGCCAGTGGAAGCCAGGAGCCAGGAGCCTCCCCTAAGTCTTCCACACGGATACAGGGGCCCAAGAACTTGGACCATCTTCTACTGCTTTCCCAGGCCATAGCAGAGAGCTGGATTGGAAGTGGAGCAGCCAGGACTCCAACTGGCGAACATATGGGGTGCCAGCACTGCAGGCGGTGGCTTTACCCACTATGCCACAGTGCCAGAACTTCCAATTTTTTAAATATCACTTTATTCTGGTGGAGAAACTTTAGTTGAATGATTGTTAAAAAACCTGAACACAGTGAGTTAAATGCAGATATGTACTTTAGGGAACTGCAGTTTCTCTCATTGAACGGGAAAGTCCAACTTAAGACAATAACGATAATATCCATTAGTCTTTACATGAGTGATCATTGGAATTTATATTTATACACTTAAAATGGGTACTAGAGGGATTTTGATAAATACATAAAGCAGAATTTATCTTTTAACTTTATACTCAAAGCTGCAGCATTTTCTTGATAATTTTAAATTCAATTCCTCATATTAAAAGAAATATTTTAGTAATTTTTCTGTGATATTTCAGCTTCCAAAAATGAAGATCATTGGGGTGAATAGGGAAAAATTAATGAAGACAGAATTTACTTATTTTCTTTTTTTTAAAAGATTTATTTATTTACTTGAAAATCAGAGTTACGCAGAGAGAGAAGAAGAGGCAGAGAGAGAGAGAGAGAGAGAGAGAGGTCTTCCATCTGCTGTTTCACTACCCAGATGGCTGCAACGGCCCGAGATGCGCCAATCGGAAGCCTGGAGCCAGGAGCAAGGAGCTTCTTCCAGGTCTCTCACCTGGGTACAGGGGGCCCATGGGCTTGGGCCATCTTCTACTGTTTTACAGGCCATAGCAGAGAGCTAGGTTGGAAGTGGAGCAGCTGGGACTCGAACTGGCACCCATATGGGATGCTGGCACTGCAGGCAGTGGCTTTATCCACTATGCCACAGCACCGGTCCCAGAATTTAGTTATTTTCAAAAGTCCATTTGTATGTTCACTATTTGAATTCCTGAATGTGTTTCTTCCTTCATATAAACAATACCATAAATGATAGATTGTTTCTCAGGCTAGCACTCAAATTTTATGGGATTTTGTGTTCATTGCCATTCTCTCCTGCAATGTCTCCAAGATGATTTTAAAGTGACAGACGCAATGAAGGAGAGTCACTACAATAACATTTTGCAAGACAGAAAATATATGTGGTGTGATCATTAACAGATAAAACAAAATCTATGGTTATGGTAAAGGAAACTCAGGGAGAGTCTAAATTGCAGCATGAAAATTCAAAAACATGAGGATAGTGGGGAATCAGGTGTTTTGGTAAATCAGCATTGTATTCAAATGACTACTGTTATGTTTATCGCTACTTATTTTATACCCAAATTGTCCAATTTGGGTCAGTTACAGTCCCTTCAAGCTGATCATAACTTTCTGATATACCTCTATCATTTTTAGTGCTTCCTTAATTTCTGACATATGAAATTTTCATCTTTCATCTGCTGTAGCATTGAAATAAGCCATTTCTCCAATAGCTGTTGGTTCAAATAGAATTCAGAAACCAAGATCTACATGCTAAGTGAGCTCATTGTTGGTAGGGTGTTATTGCTCCGTGATGCTGTTGGTGAACAGAGCTAATGTACATATGTATGTATGTGTGTATATATATATATATATATGTGTGTGTGTGTGTGTGTGTGTGTTTGTGTGTGTCTGTATGCATGTATCACACATACAGACACATATTGCATCTGTGTTTCTATATTTATACAGTTGAAAAGCATTAATTCATACCAGCTTCTCAAATTCCAGGGTCTGACTGATTTGACAAGTAACACACTTAAATTCAAACAGTTGATTATTTACACAAAGAAAAGCTAGCAAATAAAAAAGTGGTATCGCCTCACAGTCCTTGACTCACATAGCAAACAATGACACAAATAAAAGGGACAAGAGGATGACAATGTTATGTTTTATCCTATTGCCGAGAACCAAAGCTAGAATACAGCTAAGTGGTTCCATTCTGAAGGAGTCAAGACAGAAAACCCAACCCCTCATCAGAATGTTATCAGTGTTAAGATAGAGACCCATGACAGTGCTCCAGCGGAGCTAGTCAGGCAAATGGGAGACAAATGAAAGATGACCTTGTAGCAGTTACTTATAAGTCTTCCATCCTTTCATGTTCTAGGAAAATCACAAGAAACTCTGCCAAATTCAAATGAATGATATTGTATTCCCAGGCACGTACGGCATATATGGACACATGGGAATTCACCTTAGTGTCCTGGTAGAGCTATTCTCAGAATATTGGATCACAGAACTCCAAGTGCTTATAAGGAATAAATATTCCTAAGACAAAAGTGCAAACAACTCTCTATGCTAACTCTGGCTAATTTCTATAACCAACATAGTTGTGAGGTAGAAAATTAATGACCAGAGAAGTGCAAGAGAGACAAAGCTAAAAAGAACTGAGAAATGTTGTCCAACAAAGTATAGAGAAATGTGAAATGGGATGAGGGAGGGGACAAGCCAGGTAGCAGTGAGAAAAAGCTTTAGTCCCAAAATATCAGAGGATTAAATCAGGATTTAAGTAGAGAGTTTATCACATAGATGAGTCATATATCCATGGATTTGCCTTATGCAGGCAACATTTTAAACCTCACAAAATGCTTGAAGAAGTTCCAAGTCTCCTGCTATATTGGGATCTTGCTTGAAAAGTCCTTAAATGGGTATCTACTTATTCCCCAAACTCATCTTTTTCCAGATCACCCTATGTGTGTCTTCATACATTAACTTTTAACCATATTTAAATATTCATCAATTCCTAAACATGATAGGCTCTCATGATAATGGGCATTGGAACATACTACTTTCTTCATTTGAGGAGATCTTGCACAAGTCCACTGCCTCTCCTTCACTAAACAAAATTCTGCTTTGTTTCGGGTTTTGGTTTAGATTTCATATATTTGTGGAGGACATTTAGGATGTCCATTTCCCACTTGGGGAGACAGTGAAGGTGCCTACTATATTATGCTTGCTCTCACTCAATAATTGAACACACTCTTCAAATGGCTTCTATATTTGCTGAACTCTTACATTGAATTTTCTTGTTATTTATTTACTTATATGTCTGACCTATGTTGTGTCTGACACATAGTAGGAAGTAAAAAAACATTTAAGAAACTTGGCAGGGCCGTCACACTTAAGTCCTTTCTGTCTGGGTCCCAGCTTCGGGCTTCCCTCTCTGTGTCTGAGGAGTCCAGTTTGAATGAGAATCCTGCTGTATTTGTTTAATGAAAACACCCCACCCTTAGTATTTGACCATTGTTCATGCCTTAGCATCCTGTCCAAGAATTCTTCTGAATTTGTTTAGCAAAAATCCTCCTTACCCCAGATGTTTCTCTTAGTGTCTTTTTCAACTATTTTAAGCCACTATAAGTGTATATTAAAGTTTCTGAAGTTTTAAAATATCAGTCTGTCTCCTGTTGTTCCTTCCACATATCAAAACTTATTTGTGGACTTTCTCTCACAGGACCCTGACTTGGTCTTCACTAAGCCTGGAAATGTGTTATAAATTACTAAGTGGGTGCTATAGTAGAATGTATTTCTCTAAGCCAGTACCCAGCAGCCCATGAGCTCTAGCCACTCTTTCTTCTAACTCTACACTCATATGCTCTGGTGACATAGGTGTGTTCAGTCCACTTTCCTAATGGGGGATATTAACTTCCCTTCTTAACCCCAGTTGTTTGGACTGGGTTTGGATACACCACCTTGATCTTGCCAACCATTTCCTCAACTTAATTCCCCAACCCCAAAGTGATTTCTCTATAAATGCTTGGATATTTTAATTTGAAGGTCTGGTTAGATGATAATCAGCTCCACTGATCTGATCCACTTATTAGCCCACTGGTAAAGAGCCAAAATCATAGATGCTAAAGCATTATAGTCAATGGAAACTGATCTACAAAGTCTCTCCATATTAACTATAATTCTCAAGCAGATAAATTATTTTTCTGTGTAGCTACCATTATTCATATTTATTTTCTTCACTGGAATAATCTTAGAGAACAAGTTCTTAAAGTATACTGCTACCATTTGTATGTGCCAGCCAATACTAGAAAACATGTTAAGTTATCTGTAGAGACAGAGACCTTCTAAATAATAAAGCCACACAGGTTTCTGAGGGAACTTCCTAACATGAGGTGGAATGAGTTATTCTTGGACAGAACCAGCCAATGTCTGGCCTCTTTCCAGAGAATAAAGTGAGGAGCAGAATTATATCTGAGTCCTTTGAGATGTTCTGAAGTTATACCCCACAGAAATAGTTATTGTCTTTTGTTGCACAGGCTTCAAACACAGTCAACTGGTACATCCTTAGTTAGGTACCTTTGGGATTTTATTTATTGTGTTTTTCAAACAGGTCTGTCTGTCTCTTTGCATCACTTAGTTCAAAATGTCTGAATTGCCTTTGAACATGGACATTTACCCAAGAAAGCTTCCACATCTAGTGGGCCCAGCAAGAACATTTGGACAAATATATTATGTAGATAAAATGATTGGATAATGTATCACATTGCCAGCATGTACTTAAATTTAAAATCCTTAGATCTCAGTCAATAGAAAAACAAATATATATTATCACTAGGACCTATGTGGAAGGTGATACTTCATAAGGTAATTTTTTCTTATTCTATAAAATGTTAACATTTTACAAATTTATGTTTTCTATTGCTACACAAAAATTGTCCTAAATCACAGTGGCTTAAAAAAATAAAATGTATCATCTCACAGTTTTGGGAACCAGCATTAGGGTACAGCTTAGCTGAGCCCTCAGAATCAGTCTCGTAGAGGTACCAACAGTTGCCACCCAGTACATAAAATTCCACACTGGAAGGAAGGAGGATCCACTCCCAAGCCCATTCACAGGGCTGTTAGCAGGTGTCAGTCTTCACTGGCCCTTAGCCAGAGACCTTAGATCCTTGTCACTGAGCTTCTCCACAGGGCTACTCACAAACTATAGCTTCTCTCCCCTAGAGTGAGAGTTGAGAGACAGAGACAGATACAGAAACAGACTGACAAAGAGAGATGGCGAGAAAGCTACAGACTTTGCAACCTAATATTGGAAGTCATATCTCATCATTGTTTGTCAGATTCTCATTGTTAGATACCTGCTAAAAGAGCCAGCCCACACCTGGGGCTGGTAATGATCTCATACAAGAAGCAGGAATCAAGGGGAGTCATTTCGGTGGCCATGCGGCTATTTTGTAATTTATCTTACACTTTTACTTCATGCATTCACTGAATTAATCGTTTTTTTAAGAACTGACCATGTGCCTGGCTTTGCTGGTGCTGGTGATATAGAAGTGAGCAGTCAGATGTGGCCTTTTCGAAAAGGAATGTCTAGTAAGGAGAAAGGTCAACAAAATGGTCAAATAGATTTTAAAAATAATTATATTTCAACAAGGGTCAAATTTTCAAATATGTCCTCAGAAATATCTTCTCCCATTCCCTTTCTCCTCCTTCTTCTTCTCTTCTTCCTCTCTCTTCTCCTTTTCCTTCTCTTTCCTTTCCTCCTCTACCTCTTCCTCCTACTTTCTCCCCCTCCTTCTTGTGGGGAGCAACTCGGACTAGACTGTTACTGAAATTAAGACTTATTCTATGCATCTGCTCTCCCACAATATGGCACTGGGAGAGGAGTAAACAGCTTCTACACAGCTGCCTTTCACCAACTTGACAAGCTGTAGGGGCTGCTCCTGATTGGAGGAGAGCAGCGTACTCGGCGTGTGGGTAGCAGAGTTGGGATTGGTGGAAGAGGACTATAAAGGAGGAGAGAGACAACATGCACCAGGAACATCTATCTGAAGGAACACCTGAGCAGCCCCCGAGAGAGCCAGCCGGCGGTGTGCCGCTCCCCCGCGGAAGTGGGGAAAGTGGCAGGGGGAACCGCCCTGCCACGGAGGTGGAAGGGTCGGTAGCCAACCCGGCAAGAACCAGCAGCAAACCCGGGGAGGGCCGAGCAGACGAAAGAACAACGCAGGGTCCTGTGTCGTTCCTCCGCAAAGAGGGGGAGCGACACTTCTGATAAACCAGCTTATTTCCACCTTGAGGAATGTAAAGAAGGAGAATGAAAACATATCTCAACATTAAAACTCACCCTTGATTTCCTGTGGACTCAGGAGAAGAAGACAGATGGGGATGATAGGATGTCCAACACATATACTCATTCTTACCACTGTAAGCTGAAACTGGAAAAGTGATGAGAGATAAAAATAAGAAAAAGGGGGAATATGTTTAGAACAACTCTGGACTGGAGGAGTTTGTTTCCATATTCTGTAGCATTGATTAGGAAAATGTCAAGCTACTCTAAGAAGGCACTATGCCAAGTATGATGCCAATATAAGGCACAATGCTTTCCACTAGTGTTCTTGGAATAATGTAGAAATGACAGAATTAGAGAGCTAAGAAAGAGAAAACATAAATCAACCTTCAGTTTCACAAACAGTTACAGTTGGCATGGTTGTCAAAGAAGATTTTAACTACACAGCATCACCAGAGAGGTCTGAGAAAGGCATTAGATCCCAGAAAACCTCATCAACCATCCAAGAGGCCGTTAGGTCAGAGATAATGATTAAGACCTGACTATAAGACTTGGATTTGACTATCTGCTGGATGAGCAGCAGTCTGAAGTCCGAAGAACAATTACTTCCAGGATATTGTGGAGAGGAGTCCACTGGACAGCCCAGAATCCAACAAATGCATGAAATCATAAGAACTAGCTGCTGAGACCACATCAGAGATTAGTGTGGGAAAGAGATCAGCCTAGGTTAGTGAAAGTCTACCAGCTTATTCTTCTTTAAGCAGTGCATACAGTAATTAATGCTTCTGCTCAATGAGGACTATATTTGCAAAAGCTGTTAACATCAGGTAGATCTTCCAAGCTTTTGGAGTTACCAACTAGCTGAGTAGTATTAAAATTTCAGAACAGATTAATAATCAGTACCTTTGATTCTGCAGAGATAATATAATAGATGCAGATGAGTTAAGAGTATGCCAGGATCAGAGCAAAGAAAGATTTGGTAAGATAAAAAATAAGAAATGTATTACAGGCAGAAAATTTATTTTTTCTTTTGCTGTTTCTCAGATACATTGCCAGTAGAGAAAAAAATATATATTTTATTTTATTTGTGTAACTATAAATTCAATTTCTATAACTTGCATTTAGGTTAAATCCATTCGGTTTTCACTTATTTTTCTACAAGAATTGACAGATGTCTTAATAAAATATGACAGATGGTTTATATACAAAGGAGCAGTATCAATCTCTGTGTACAGTTTTAAAAATTACACAAAACATCTGTAGACTAGTAATGAGTTTTGCTATATCTCCATTTTGTGTTCAACATACATAATTAAATGTGCATTTTGTTAATGAAGTCTGCTGACATGGCCATTAAAACAAACTTTTTTGTTTTCAAACTGTTGCACTCATATTTGTTAATCTAACACTTTATTTACCTCATTTTCCAAAATATAATTAATCTATGTTGATCCACTTGACATATAAACTGCCTCTTTGGAAGCTTTCATAATCTAGCTGGTATTACCAACCTGCCATTGAAAAGCTGCCTTTCTTTTCCTTTCTGATTGAAAGCAATAGCATTGTAAGTTTTTATCATGTATGGCATAATGTTTTCACATTATGGAGTGATTACATCTAATTAATTAACAAATGCATTACCTCCTATAGTTATCATTTTTATAGTGAGAGCACATAATACCCATTATTTTTATGTTTTTTAAGAATACCACACATAATGATAAGCTATAGTCATTTTGCTTTGCAATAGATCCCTTAAAGTTTATTCTTTCTATATAAGTGTAATTATATAAATCTTTTTTAAAAATATTTATTTATATAAGGTCAACAAATTACATGTATTTCATACACACAGATTTGGGAGCATAATGATATTTCCCACTCTACTCTCTCTCCCACCCATGCTCCCGCCCTCCATACTCCTTCCTTTCTCAGTCTTTCTTTAATTTGAATGTCATTGTGTGTCATCATGTAAATTGTGAGTGTCATCTCTACATCCTTCTCTCTTGCCTAACCGCCAAACCTCTGGTAATCAACATTCTACTCTCTACATCTGTCAGCATTTTTTAGAGTATCCATTTGAGTGAGATCATGTGGTATCAAAAGAAGATGTACAAATTACGAACAGGTATATGAAAAAATGTTCGTCATCACTAATTAGAAGAAATGAAGTTAAAAACCACAATGAGATATCATGCCACATCTATTAGAAAAGCTACTATCAAAAATACAAATGATAACAAACAGTGAGAATGAATAGAATTGTGGACACTATTTTGCAAGGGATACATTCAGTAATTAATGCCTCTGCTCAATGAGCCACTGTATTTGCAAAAGCTTTTAACATCAGCTAGATCTGACAGTATGGACCGTATGAGCCAGTAATCTCACTGCTGGATATATATCCAAAGAAACTGAATCATTATATTGAAGACATACCTGCACATCCTTGTTTACTGCATATTTTTCACAACAGCCAAAAATGGAATCCCTCTAAGTACCCATGAATGGATGAGCAGATAAAGAAAATGAAATATTATCCAGCCTTAAAAAAGAATATTCTGTCATTTGCAATAAGGATGAAATTTGAAATTAGGGGTTATTATATTAAGTGAAATAAACCAATAGAGTTATTGTGCAATCACTCTTGTATGTTGAATATAAGGAGTAATCTCAGTGAAGTAGTCAGCAGAGTGACTAGCAGGGGCTGAAAGGGTATTGGAGATATTCTCGTCCAAAGGAGACAAATTTCCACTATGAGAAATAAATAATTTCAAGAGGTCTAGTGTACAACGAGGTAGCTGTAGTTTCAAACAACATATTATATACTTCAAAATTGCTAAGAGGGTAGATTTGAAACGTTCTCAACAGAAAAAGTAATTATAAAAAGATATTCATACATTATTTTGTTTGATTTAACCACTCCAAAACTTATTCATATATCAAAACTTCATGTTGTACACCATCAGTAAATAAAATTTTTGTGTGTTGTTCTTAAAAAGATAGGCAAAAAGACAAACAATAAAATGAAAAAGCCATTTTTATTTAATTTCTAGTAATTGAGAATTTTATAAATAATATGGTGCCACAAGGAACTTTAGAGTGTGTTATTTTAGTTTTATTTGAAAGGCAGAGAAAGTGTAACAGAGAGAAGTAACACATAGTCTTGATTTGCCTATTGTAATTTACCAAATAGAATTATGATAGTCAAATATGGATTTTACAAATTGTATTTTTCTTCACAATTGCATACCAGTGCTTTATAGTTTTTCTACATATATCATTAATTTTAAATAGTTTTCACTCCACTTTATGTACTGAATTGTATTTAGAGATTTTTCTTCTTGTTGAAAATATAGCAATATATGTGATGGATGGGAAGACATACTCTGTAATTTTAGCACATCCATTTATCACCACTTTAATGATTTTCTTTAAAAGAAATCCATTTGTGCTTTTGAAAGTATTAATTGTTTTGAAATAGCATGGCTTTCCCATTCTGAAGAGTTTTGTTTCTGTATCTTTTACTTCTTTTCTTAAAAATTCTTTTTAAAAATTTAAATTAATTGTTCAACCAAAGAAACACAAGATACAAATAATACTTAAAGCATAAAATTTTCTTCTAGAGAAAAATTATTTTAACTTATGAAATTTTTATGTTTGAGAGAGATGGGGGAGGGAGACATGGAGATATGAAATATCATTATGTTCTTAGAATTGTATCTGCAAATCACATTAAATCTGTTAAAGACTAAAAATCAAAATAAAAACTTTTTAAAAAATGGAAAAAAGTGTGAAATGAAGAAAAAATAGTTTATAGAAATTCAGTTTTAAACTTTAAACTGTACATTTATCTTGTACTTTGAATACAACCAACACATATAAACTCAAATATGTACACTAACACTAGTGTTACGTTTGTATATTTGTGCATACATATATAAACATTTCTTCTAGAAAATCAAGTGCTTTTTAGATTTATAAAGCCTAACCATAACACAGAATTGAAATGTCACTCTTGCTTCTCTTAAAAATAATCAGATTAATTACAATAATTGACATACTTTGATCCATTCTAAATATGATGCTTACCCTTCAAAAGGAGCTCTATCTGTTGGAGAAGTTATGTGCTGGAAAAAATGGTCAAGAAAGGCCTTCTGAGGCCATTACTTCATTTTAAAACTGCCAGTTCTGATTACAACCAAAGCTCCTCAAATCTTTACTCACTATGACATTGGAAAAAGTTGAATGTTAGGCCTCAAAGCCTATTTTTGAAAGCATATAAACCCTATACTAAAATGGTTTATACTAAATTAAAATTTTATTTAATTTTCAAAATATTTCCATCCAGTAATCACCCCAAGAAATAACTGTCTTTCCTAAACTCATGTATTAGGATAATAAATCCTTATTGCTAAAACAGGTATTAATTTTCTGTTACGTATTAGTATGTCTCTATTTTCTGACTCATCTTTTGTTAGTCATGTTTTAGAACTATCCAAGAGATACATGCAAAATTATATACATTTCTGCTATTTTTCAAAATGTTTCACATATTTAGTATTAAATCAACACACTAATGCAGGGCATGGAAACACAAAGAAAATCACCTCTCCAGTGAAACACGTGCAGTGGTACAGCCGATGGTAACATTTCAGGTTGAAAAGGTTAAGATGAAGGTGACCTTGATAAAGCACAGATAAGCATATCATCTCCTGTACAATTTCTTACAGGCCAAACATGATTCTTCTGCAATGTCCCTTCTTGGAGCTGCACCTGCATTTTATTATCAGTTTTCATGAAAATCTGTTGGGGAATGGAGTGATTTTGTTTTTGTCTTTTAGCCTGGAATCTCTTGATCCTGAAAGCCTGGTGAGAAGATATGACAAGGAAGAGACTTAGGCACACTCACAACAAAGGCAAAAAGTAGAAAAATCCTGTTTATTAATAAAGAAAGAGAATGACCTATGTGGCTATTCTCTTCCTAAATTATTAAAGAAAAATATTTTAATAATCATAACTTCAATTTATTTGACAAAATTCAGAAAGTATATTTAACTTTGCTCATATTGTTAACCTTTATGACACATAAGGCTTAATGATGGTTTTTCATAAGTCAAAAAATATTTGAGTACATTTTTAAAAGACTTATAATACTCAAGCCACTCTGAATAATAAAAGAAACCCATACTTGAAATGATGAAGATGCAATTCACCATTATAAATTCTCAAAAGAACAAGTTATTTAGCCTATTTCATTCAAATGAAATCCTAAGCACTACCATATCTTTAAGAATGGTTATAACTGGAATAATTCTGGTAAAAGTATATGGTAACAATTATTATTGTGGACCTACTGAGAGTTCCTGAAATACATTCCAAATCAATGAAGTATCATTGTCAACTTGACGTTATGGAATAAGTGAGAATAAAGTCTCTTCTCTTCAATTTTTCAGAAGGTTTTGTGTGGTTTTGGTGCTACTTCCTTTAAGTGTTTTGTAGAATTCACCAATGAAGCCATTTAGGTTGTATTTTACTTTATAGGAAATTTTTAGTAAACATTTTATTGAAATACAATATAGGTTCATACATACTGGCTGGAGCCAGAAGCTCTGACCACCAATTGTGGGTGGGGCAAGAATCCAAGTGACACCTAAGTCAGACGTGGTGGAGTATCTCTGGCTACAGTCAGTAGGGGAGAAGATGTTCACAGTCCCAGCTCTTCACTGTGCCAAGGTGAAATCAGCTGACTCACAGCCTAGTATGAGCTAACGGTCTCACACACCCAACCCACCCAGGCCCACCCAGGCATGCACACCATACACAGCACGGACCCAGTCTGCAGTGTGTCCTCCAATCACTCTGCAAGATCTGTCTCCAGAATGCAGGGAGTTCTGTGTCTCCACAGTCAGGTTGGGTGAGTGTACAGGAATGTAGCCACAGACTGTGACCCTTTCCACTCCATGGCCTATGCCCAGAACTTCCACAATAAGATGGTGCAAGGGGTCAACTCTTAATTTTTCAAGCTGCCTGTCACCAACCGCAATGGCCTCTGAAAGCAATGTATCTGCCTGATGTTTTCCAAGTCAGAACAGTGTTCAAATATAGCTTCACCTCAGCTTCTTTTTTTTTTTTTTTTTTTTTTGGACAGGCAGAGTGGACAGTGAGAGAGAGACAGAGAGAAAGGAGAGAGAAGAAAGGTCTTCCTTTTGCCGTTGGTTCACCCTCCAATGGCCGCCACGGCTGGCGCACTGTGGCCTGCGCACCGCGCTGATCCGAAGGCAGGAGCCAGGTGCTTCTCCTGGTCTCCCATGGGGTGCAGGGCCCAAGCACTTGGGCCATCCTCCACTGCACTCCCTGGCCACAGCAGACAGCTGGCCTGGAAGAGGAGCAACCGGGACAGAATCCGGTGCCCCGACCGGGACTAGAACCCGTGGGGCCGGCGCCGCTAGGTGGAGGATTAGCCTATTGGGCCATGGCACCGGCCTGAGTCTGCTTCTTTCAAGTCAATATGTCAAACCCTGAAAAATCATGGAAATGTAACTGAATACTTACCTGAGAGTCTGAGATTTTTGGTTCTCCCTGAGGAGTGAGATAAATGCACAGAGCTCCAAATGTAAAGCCAGCAGTGGAAGAAGTCTCCCACATCAGATGATATTCAATAACATATCAGTGAGTGAGAAACAAAGAAAATTTCTACTCTCAAATAGAGAAACTCCCAAGGAGTGTAAACCCCAGAACAGGCACCTTGTTCTGGTCTACACTTAGTTTCTATATTCATAGATTCATTTGTAGAGACCCATAAACCATTTTTAAGATATTGCCTTCAATTCTAATGACAAAACTAATATGTCAATTTTTAAGGAGTAAGAATAACAACAGTCAAATTAGTAATTCAAAAAGTGTCACTTTGAATATATATGTTCATATATATATATATATATATATATACCTTGATGGGACTGAATTGGAATCCACTCCTTGGAATTTACCCAAAGGAAATTAAATTGGCAAATAAAAGAGCTGCCTGCACCTCAATGTTTATTGCAGCTCAATTCACAATAGCTAAGACCTGGAATCAACCTAAATGCCCATCAACAGAAGACTGGATAAATAAATTATGGGACATGTACTCTATAGAATACTATACAGCAGTCAATAACAATGAAATCTGGTCATTTGCAACAAAATGGAGGAATCTGGAAAACATCATGCTGAATGAAACAAGCCAGTCCCAAAGGGACAAATATCATATGTTCTCCCTGATCAGTGACAACTACCTGAGCACCTAAAAGGAAACCTGTTGAACTGAAATGGACACTATGAGAAACAGTGACTTGATCAGCCCTTGTCCTGACTGTCAAGGAACAACTTACTACTTTATTCCTTTTAGTATTTTTTTGTTCTACTTAATACCATTGGTTGAACTCTGTAAATAACACACAATTATTCTTAGGTGTTTAAATTTGACTGAAAAGTGATCCCTGTTAAATATAAGAGTGGGAATAAGAGAGGGAAGAGATGTACAGTTCAGCACATGCTCAATCGGACTTACCCCTAATGGTAGAGCTAGATGTAATTTAAAAAGGACAGGCCAGGAGTGGCGCTGTGGTGCAGTAGTTTAATCCTCCTTCTGCAGCACCTGCATCCCATATGAATGCCAGTTCATGTCCAGACTGCTCCTCTTCCAATCCAGCTCTCTTCTATGGCCTGGGAAGGCAGTGGAAAATGGCTCAAATACTTGGGCCCCTGTACTTGCTCATGGCTCCTGGCTTTGGATCAGTTCAGCTCTAACTGTTGCAGCCTTTTGGAGAGTGAACCAGCAGATAAAAGACCTTTCTTTTTTTTTTTTAATTTATTTTTTTTTTTTTGACAGGCAGAGTGGACAGTGAGAGAGAGAGAGAGACAGAGAGAGAAAGGTCTTCCTTTTGCCGTTAGTTCACCCACCAATGGCCGCCGCAGCTGGTGTGCTGTGGCTGGCGCATCACGCTGATCCAAAGCCAGGAGCCAGGTGCTTCTCCTGGTCTCCCATGCCGGTGCAGGGCCCAAGGACTTGGGCCATTCTCCACTGCACAGCAGAGAGCTGACCTGGAAGAGGCGCAACCGGGACAGAATCCGGTGCCCGGTCCGGGACTAGAACCCGTGGGGCCAGCGCCGCTAGGTGGAGGATTAGCCTATTGAGCCGCAGCGCCGGCCAGATGAAAGACCTCTCTGTCTCTCCCTCTCACTGTTTGTAACTCTACTACTCAAATAAATAAATAAAATATTTAAAATAAGTAAATAAATAAAAAGAGCAGGGGATTAAAAAGAAATATCAAAGATTGTTTAATAATCCTGGATTGTGATTCATTAAGGTATAGCAAATGGAAGATTAAGTTTGTAGGAGACAGTCAAGAGTTTAGTTTTTTATCTGGCATTTTTAGATGGCTTTAGGCTACCTTAGTGAAGGTAACCCATGAAAAATTGGATATGAACCTGAGCATGAATTTAAAATGTCATCTTTGAGGCTTGGACTGTAGTGCAGTGGGTTAACGCCCTGGCCTGAAGCGCTGGCATCCCATATGGGCACCATTTCAAGACCGGGCTGCTCCACTTCCTGTCCAGCACTCTGCTATGACCCGGGAAAGCAGCAGAAGATGCTCCAAGTCCTTGGGCCCCTGCCTGCATGTGGGAGACCAGGAAGAAGTGCCTGGCTCCTGGCTCCTGGCTCCTGGCTCCTGGCTCCTGGCTCCTGGCTCCTGGCTTTGGATTGGCACAGCTCTGGCCATTGCAGCCATCTAGGGAGTGAACCATCAGATGGAAGACCTTTCTCTCTCTCTCTCTCTCTGCCTCTCCTCTCTCTCTGTAACTCTGACTTTCAAATAAATAAATAAATTTAAAAAATAAAATAAAATATTTCATCTTTGTCAGATGGTAAATGAGTCTTCAGGTATGGATGACTTTACCCAAGAGAGAAAGAAGCCCTAAACTAAGCCTTCAAGTTTTCACATGCCCTCTAATAACAGGGGATTGAGCATCTCAAGAAACAACAGGATTGATTGCTATTGAAAGGCCCAGGAAGAAGTATATTTTGGAATTCAATGGGAGTTAGAGAATTAGCAACTTAAGCAAGGTAGATATTTTTTCCCGCAGAGTTAGGGAGCCAGAAACCAGATCAGATTAGTTCTACTTGAAAGGTAAATTATTAGAAAGAGATTCAAATTTAGTAATGGTAGCTGCCTTTGAAGGAAGAAACCTGATGGCTAGAAATTAGGAGAGTAGAAGTAGTATTTTTCACCTTATACTTTTTGTGTATTTTGAAATTTGTGCTTATATATTATTTCTATTCAAAACCTAGTGAGAATGAGAAATTGTAGTAAATGATAAAATATAATGCTTGCTTTTGTTAAATTGCAAATCTCTCAAACCAATGGATTATACAAGTAACAGCTGGTCCCTACACATGAGCACTGTGCTAAAGATCACTCTTAAATTATGTATAGACTTACTGCCGTGAGTAACAGGATTGTTAGCAACACCTATCGACTTACCTTTGTTCTTTGACATTGTGGACAGAAATCAGTTATGACCTAACCTCCATGAGTTCACTATAGATCTCTGGCTGCACATGATCGTACTGAAACTGAACAAAATTGTGACAGGTCAGTGTGATGAGAAATAGATGCACATTAACAAGAAAATTTCTTATATGATATAGCTGATACATTGCTTTACGCTGACAAATGCATCTGTCCTCATAGCACAGGCTAATTAGTTGTTGTAATAGGTGTAATATATGGTCTGTTTTTACTCACAATAATCAAATGCACAATAACATTCATGCTATTGATTACTTTTTATCCATGCATTACACAAGATCTCAAATACACATATCACAGCTCAGACCTTCTCACACTTTGATGACAGCACCACCTTCTGAAATAAAGCTACATCTTCTACCTATGCTCTGATTTGGGTGTTCCTCTGCTACAGAACTCCCTTGCCAGTGGCTGGTACCTCCTCTCTCTGAAAACCTATTAATTAGCTCTCTAAGATGTGGGGGCTCCCCTATTATGGACTTTAGTAAGCAAGTAAGTCCGAGTGCATTCCTGGGATAAAATAAGTTCTGCCCCACTATGAGACCTGTATCTTCTAAGTCAATGCAGCTCTCTGGCTCTTCTCATACAGTTCATTTTCTTCAACCTAAACATAAGTCATCATCTTTTCTGAATGCTAGGAAATTTTCTTTAAATCATTTTTTACATTTCCCTTTCTATGGCTTAGAGAACCACGAATCTTTACTCTTTAAAACTCCAGCTTATGCAAAAGACATTATCACCTTCAAGACTATGTTTTTTTTTTCTATTCTGGGTATCAAAAATTATACTTGAAAATCAAAGTAGCTCGTAAATTCTTTTTAACCTTGCTCTTGCTTTATCTCCTTTTCCCAAAACAAAGAATTCTCAAATTCAATTAATATAATGCTGCAGAGCAAAGTGAATTACTGAGATTTTTGCTTTAAAATGGAATAGTTGAAAAGCACTAACCCACTATTATAGTAAAAGAGGAATGTATACAGAACCATATTTTGTTCATTCCTTCCTCATATTCTGTTCACATGGTGAGTGGTCTGATGCAACCACTTTGCCTTTTATGTGTATTATGTATTTTTCACAATATTGTAGAGATGAATTAGGATCATTCTCACAAAATAGGAATATTTTTGTAATAGCTGCTTCTTATCTAATTATTATTATTACCAAAAACTAATGCTACACATATTTTACTGTCAAACAATTAGTTAATTATGACAAAAGACTTTTTATCAAACATCTTTAAAATCTGATTATTTTAAATTTAAAAAACACAAGATGGCGGAATAGTGAGGGCGCGCACCGATAGTCCGGGAAAATTTAGTTTAATAAAAGGGGAGTTACGGTAGCCGCAGAAAAAAGAACCAGGAAAAAATTGCACGGGAATCGTGAATCGGAGGACCTACTGGGAGAACAAGGTCGCCCACCATGAGGAAGCCAAGTCACAGGACCGAGCCGCAGAAGCCCCAGTGCTCCAAGGGGAGTGCATGCCACACAGACAACAGCGGGGAGACTTGGGACGCTCAGGGCACCGAGTCCACACATCGGTGCTGGAAGGGGAGGTGAGCTCAATAACCCGAGACATTGGTGGGGAAACGGGGGTCAGAATCTAGAGGGGGGCCGGAAAGTGCAGCAAACTCACTACCGGAAAGAAGGAAAAAAAAAGCTTCGGGGTTTCTCTTCCCCCTAACCTTGCAAAGGTTACAAGGCTGCAAGGCTTGAAGAATTCCCAAGAGACAAAGAGCAGGCCTGCTCTCTGGATTTACATATCAATGGGGGAGAGCTAAGGAACTGAGTCACTACAATTCAGTAGCCTAGGCAACCCAGTGGGAGTCCAGAGGAGCCAAAGACTGGAAGCTAAATACCATCAATTCTGCACAGCCTTGCCCTGCGGTGTTACTTACCCCCTGAATAAATAAAATAAATAAATAAATAAAAAGAGAGAGATTTACCACGCATAACCTGAGGGTGTCACCTTTGCACACCCTTAACCTGGAAGAACCAGGCAGAGCTCTCAGGCCGCACCCATCTCAAGCCTCCAAGGCTCCTCCAACAGCAGGCAGTCCACTTAACTCGGACACAGTATAAATTAAAAAAAAAAAAAAAAAAAAAGAAAAAAAAAACCGCACAGTAACGCAAGAAGAATTAACTATGCCGAGTAACAAACACAGAAATAGAGGGAGCAAGATCAACGATGACACTATGATGCCTCCAAATAAGCAAAACACCCCAAGCCAAGAGTATGAAGATGATGAGATAGAAGAAATGCAAGATACGGATTTCAAAAAATTTATGATAAGAACATTTAGAAGTTTTCAAAAGCAAATCCTTGAACTAGAGAAATCCTTAATGGACAAGATTGAAAATCTCTCTCGTGAAAACGAAATTTTAAGGAAGAGTCAAAATGAAACTCAGAAACTAGTAGAACAGGAAAGTGTTATAGTGAAGAGAAATCAAAATGAAATGAAGAGCTCAATAGATCAAATGACAAACACATTAGAAAGCCTTAAAAACAGAATGGGTGAAGCAGAAGAGAGAATATCGGACTTAGAAGATAGAGCACAGGAAAACATACAGTCAAACCAAAGAAAAGAAGAGGAAATTAGAAACCTAAAAAATATTGTTGGGAATCTACAGGATACTATCAAAAAAACCAACATTCGAGTTCTAGGAGTTCCTGAAGGCATGGAGAGAGAGAAAGGATTGGAAGGCCTTTTTAGTGAGATACTAGCAGAGAACTTTCCAGGTTTGGAGAAGGACAGAGATATCCTAGTACAGGAAGCTCATAGAACCCCCAATAAACATGACCAAAAGAGATCCTCACCACGACACGTGGTAATTAAACTTACCACAGTGAAACATAAAGAAAAGATCCTAAAATGTGCAAGAGAGAAACGTCAGATTACTCTCAGAGGATCTCCAATCAGACTCACAGCTGACTTCTCATCAGAAACCCTACAAGCTAGGAGGGAATGGCGAGACATAGCACAGGTGCTAAGAGAGAAAAATTGCCAGCCCAGAATATTATATCCTGCCAAGCTCTCATTTGTGAATGAAGGTGAAATAAAGACCTTTCATAGCAAACAGAAATTGAAAGACTTTGTGGCCACTCGTCCGGCCCTGCAAAAGATACTTAAAGATGTGCTACACTCAGAAACACAGAAACACGGCCATCAATATGAAAGAAGGGAAAGGAAGAACACCTACCAGTAAAAGAGCATGGGAAGCTCAAAGTATATACTAGAAAATATTTCCGGGAAAATGGCAGGGCAAAGTCACTACGTATCAATAGTCACATTGAACATTAATGGTCTGAATTCTTCAGTTAAAAGACACCGTTTAGCTGACTGGCTCACAGAACACAACCCAACTATTTGTTGCCTACAAGAAACACATCTCTCTAACAAAGAGGCATGCAGACTGAAAGTGAAAGGTTGGAAAAAGATATTCCATGCCAACAGAAACCAAAAAAAGGCAGGTGTAGCCATATTAATATCAGACAAAATAAACTTTAATACAAAAACTGTTAAGAGAGACAAAGAGGGACACTATATAATGATTAAGGGTTCAATTCAACAGGAAGATGTAACTATTATAAATGTATATGCACCTAATTACAGGGCACCGGTCTATTTAAAAGATATGTTAAGGGACTTAAAGGGAGATTTAGATTCCAATACAATAGTACTGGGGGACTTCAATACTCCACTCTCAGAAATAGACAGATCATCAGGACAGAAGATCAACAAGGAAACAGCAGATTTAATTGACACTATTGCCCAAATGGATCTAACAGATATCTACAGAACTTTCAACCCTACATCTACAGACTTCACATTCTTCTCAGCAGCGCATGGAACCTTCTCTAGGATTGACCACATACTAGGCCATAAAGCAAGTCTCAGCAAATTTAAAAGAATTAGAATCATACCATGCAGCTTCTCAGACCACAGCGGGATGAAGTTGGAAATTAGCAACTCAGGAAACCCCAGAAAGTATGCAAACACATGGAGACTGAACAACATGCTCCTGAATGAACACTGGGTCATTCAAGAAATCAAAAGAGAAATCAAAAACTTTCTGGAAGTAAATGAAGACAACAACACAACATATCAAAACTTATGGGATACAGCAAAAGCAGTATTGAGAGGCAAATTTATAGCAATAGGTGCCTATACCAAGAAATTGGAAAGGCACCAAATAAATGAGCTTTCAGCGCACCTCAAGGACCTAGAAAAATGCAGCAAACCAAACCCAAATCTAGTAGGAGAAGAGAAATAATTAAAACCAGAGAAGAAATTACCAGGATTGAATCCAAAAAAACATTACAAAAAATCAGCCAAGCAAGAAGCTGGTTTTTTGAAAAAATAAACAAAATTGACACCCCATTGGCCCAACTAACTAAAAAAAGAAAAGACCCAAATCAATAAAATCAGAGATGAAAAAGGAAACGTAACAACAGACACCACAGAAATAAAAAGAATCATCAGAAATTACTACAAGGACCTGTATGCCAGCAAACAGGAAAACCTATCAGAAATGGATAGATTCCTGGACACATGCAATCTACCAAAATTGAACCATGAAGACATCGAAAACCTAAATAGACCCATAACTGAAACAGAAATTGAAACAGTAATAAAGGCCCTCCCAACAAAGAAAAGCCCAGGACCAGATGGATTCACTGCTGAATTCTACCAGACATTTAAAGAAGAACTAATCCCATTTCTTCTCAAACTATTCAGAACAATCGAAAAAGAGGGAATCCTCCCAAATTCTTTCTATGAAGCCAGCATCACCTTAATCCCTAAGCCAGAGAAAGATGCAGCACTGAAAGAAAATTACAGACCAATATCCCTGATGAACATAGACGCAAAAATCCTCAATAAAATTCTGGCCAATAGAATACAACAACACATCAGGAAAATCATCCACCCAGACCAAGTGGGATTCATCCCTGGTATGCAGGGATGGTTCAACATTCGCAAATCAATCAATGTGATTCACCACATTAACAGACTGCAGAAGAAAAACCATATGATTATCTCAATTGATGCAGAGAAAGCATTTGATAAAATTCAACACCCTTTCATGATGAAAACTCTAAGCAAATTGGGTATAGAAGGAACATTCCTCAATATAATCAAAGCAATTTATAAAAAACCCACAGCCAGCATCCTATTGAATGGGGAAAAGTTGGAAGCATTTCCACTGAAATCTGGGACCAGGCAGGGATGCCCACTCTCACCACTGCTATTTAACATAGTTCTGGAAGTTTTAGCCAGAGCCATCAGACAAGAAAAAGAAATCAAAGGAATACAAATCAAGAAGGAAGAAGTCAAACTATCCCTCTTTGCAGACGATATGATTCTGTACTTAGAGGATCCAAAGAACTCTACTAAGAGACTATTGGAACTCATAGAGGAGTTTGGCAAAGTGGCAGGATATAAAATCAATGCACAAAAATCAACAGCCTTTGTATACACAAGCAATGCCATGACTGAGAAAGAGCTGCTAAGGTCAATCCCATTCACAATAGCTACAAAAACAATCAGATACCTTGGAATAAACTTAACCAAGGACGTTAAAGATCTCTACGATGAAAACTACAAAACCTTAAAGAAAGAAATAGAAGAGGATACCAAAAAATGGAAAAATCTTCCATGCTCATGGATTGGAAGAATCAACATCATCAAAATGTCCATTCTACAAAAGCAATTTATAGATTCAATGCAATACCAATCAAGATACCGAAGACCTTCTTCTCAGATCTAGAAAAAATGGTGCTGAAATTCATATGGAGGCACAAGAGACCTCGAATAGCTAAAGCAATCTTGTACAACAAAAACAAAGCTGGAGGCATCACAATACCAGATTTCAGGACATACTACAGGGCAGTTGTAATCAAAACAGCATGGTACTGGTACAGAAACAGATGGATAGACCAATGGAACAGAATTGAAACACCAGAAATCAACCCAAACATCTACAGCCGACTTATATTTGATCAAGGATCTAAAACCAATTCCTGGAGCAAGGACAGTCTATTCAATAAATGGTGCTGGGAAAACTGGATTTCCACGTGCAGAAGCATGAAGCAAGACCCCTACCTTACACCTTACACAAAAATCCACTCAACGTGGATTAAAGACCTAAATCTACGTCCTGACACCATTACGTTATTAGAGAACATTGGAGAAACCCTTCAAGATATTGGCACAGGCAAAGAATTTCTGGAAAAGACCCGGGAGGCACAGACAGTCAAAGCCAAAATCAACTATTGGGATTGCATCAAATTGAGAAGTTTCTGTACTGCAAAAGAAACAGTCAGGAGAGTGAAGAGACAACCGACAGAATGGGAAAAAATATTTGCAAACTATGCAACAGATAAAGGGTTAATAACCAGAATCTACAAAGAGATCAAGAAACTACACAACAACAAAACCAACAACCCACTTAAGAGATGGGCCAAGGACTTCAATAGACATTTTTCAAAAGAGGAAATCCAAATGGCCAACAGGCACATGAAAAAATGTTCAAGGTCACTAGCAATCAGGGAAATGCAAATCAAAACCACAATGAGGTTTCACCTCACCCCGGTTAGAATGGCTCACATACAGAAATCTACCAACAACAGATGCTGGCGAGGATGTGGGGAAAAAGGGACACTAACCCACTGTTGGTGGGAATGCAAACTGGTCAAGCCACTATGGAAATCAGTCTGGAGATTCCTCAGAAACCTGAATATAACCCTACCGTTCGACCCAGCCATCCCACTCCTTGGAATTTACCCAAAGGAGTTTAAATTGATAAACAAAAAAGCGGTCTGCACCCTAATGTTTATTGCAGCACAATTCACAATAGCCAAGACCTGGAACCAACCTAAATGCCCATCAACGGTAGACTGGATAAAGAAATTATGGGATATGTATTCTTTAGAGTACTATACCGCAGTAAGAAACAACGAAATCCAGTCATTTGCAACAAAATGGAGGAATCTGGAACACATCATGCTGAGTGAAGTAAGCCAGTCCCAAAGGGACAAATACCATATGTTCTCCCTGATCGGTGACAACTGACTGAACACCAAAAAGGAAACCTCCTGAAGTGAAATGGACACTATGAGAAATGGTGACTTGATCAGCATAGCCCTGACTGCTAATGGACAACTTAATACATTATCCCTCATAGTATTTTTTTTTTGTCTGTTCTACTTAATATGACTGGTTTAATTCTGTAATTATCACACAGTTATTCTTAAGTGTTGAAAATTAACTGAAATGTGATCCCTGTTAAACATAAGAGTGGGAATAAGAGAGGGAAGAGATGTATAATTTGGGGCATGCTTGGGCTGACTTGCCCCAATTGGTAGAGTTGGAAACATACCAGGGGATTCCAATTCAATCCCATCAAGGTGGCATGTGCCAATGCCATCTCACTACTCCAAGTGATCAATTTCAGTTCACAATTGATCATAATGAAAGGACTAAGAGTCAAAGGGAGCACATAAACAAGTCTAGTATCTGCTAACACTACCCGATAGAATAAATAAAGGGGAGAGTGATCCAACATGGGAAGTGAGATACTCAGCAGACTCATAGAATGGCGGATGTCCTAAATAGCACTCTGGCCTCAGAATCAGCCCTAAAGGCACTCGGATCTGGCTGAAAAGCCCATGAGAGTATTTCAGGCATGGAAAGCCAAGACACTCTGGCAAAAAGATCTCTGTGAGTGAGATCCCAGTGGAAAGAACAGGTCTTCAAAGAGGGAGGTGCCTTTCTCTGAAGGGAGGAGAGAACCTCCACTTTGACTATGACCGTGTCTAAACAAGATAAGAGTCGGAGAACTCAAGGGGCTTCCATAGCCTTGGAAACTCATAACTGGTGCATAGGGAGATTACTGATGCCATAAACAGGAGTGTCAATTGGTAAAGTCAACAACAGGAGTCACTGTGCACTTACTCCTCATGTAGGATCTCTGTCCTTAACGTGCTGTACACTGAGGCTTAATGCTATAACGAGTACTCAAACAGTATATTTCACTTTGTGTTTCTATTGGGGTGCAAACGACTGAAATCTTTGCTTAATGTACACTAAACTGATCTTCTGTAAAAAAAAAAAAAAAAAAAAAAAAGAAAGAAATTATCAATTCCCAACTTGACTCTCACTGGGATTAAACATGACAATAGGTCTGATCTGATTTCATCATCATTTAAAAAAAATCATCTATTATTTTTCACTTTATGTTTCTGTGTGGGAGCAAACTGTTGAAATACTTACTTAAGGTATACTAAGCTGATCTTCTGTATATTAAGATAATCGAAAATGAATCTGATGTGAATGGAAGGGGAGAGGGAGTGGGAAAGGGGAGGGTTGTGGGTGGGAGGGACGGTATGGGGGGGGAAGCCATTGTAACACATGAGTCATACTTTGGAAATTTATATTCATTAAATAAAAGATTAAAAAAAAATTTAAAAAACAAAGCTAAAAGGGAATTATATTATATTTTCCATGTCATTTTAGTTAAATATTCACATGTACATTTTAGCATTAGTTCATCTTCAAAGCTATATAACATAAGGCTTTAGCTTCAATATTCTGTAGGTGCTTTTTTATATGTGTGCATATGTAAGATTTGGCTTTTGTTACTATTAAAATGGCTCGCTTATCTATTTTGAAAATCCTTTTAAGTAAAAATTTCCCATAGCAGAAATGTTGTTCTAATTAGATCTCTTTTTGTTCTCTTCCAGGAGATCTTGGCATGTCATTTTATTTGGATAAGACCCCATACAAACTTTTTATTATGTTAATCAATTTTACCCTATTTCCAGATAATCTGGCTATTAAAAACACACACTTGTGTACATGTTTTATAAGGAATACAAGTACTCGAGATACCTGTCAAGGATATAACTTCAAAACTTTTGTCACTAAATGGAAAGCTTTCAGAAGCTCAGTAGAGAGAAATGAAGTTAATGGATATCCAATTCATCATTCTAGCAATATAGCAGAAAGGATATGCAATTTATTCATTCTTTCAATAGTTTAAAATTTATCCCCAAAATAAGCTAGATCATCAGAGAGCCACATATCTAAATCCCATTATATCTGCCCTTTGCTCCTTCTATAACTGTTTTTTTTTTTTTGTGCATTGGTATCAAGCTACCAACCTATATGAAAATTAAGAAATTGTCCTGCAAAATATGTCTGGTTTACAGTAAAAATATTTTACTGTTTTACAGTAAAACCTCAAATTTCAGTATCAAAAATAATCATGTATCTTTTTATAAAATGGTTCACTTTTATAAACTCTATAGCTTAAAGCTTATAATCTCTCTCTCTCTCTCTCTCTCTCTCACACACACACACACACACACACACACACAAATGTATGGCTGCTAAATAGTTTAATGTCACATGTCACATTTGTGACCCACTCTTCGCAAACTTGTTAAGTTCTGATCTAAATTAAAAGTAGTTAACAGTGGATTTTTCTCACCCTATTTTCCCTTTACCTTTCATTTTCTAGATTTACTATATATTTGATTTGATTCATCTTTATAAGCTGCTTTAAACCCTCTCTTTAAACAATAAAGAAGTGTATTCTTCTAATTTTTAATCTCACATTGTTGAAATATAATTTAATACTCCTCTTTTCTCCTTGCCCAAGAGCATGTCCTTGCTCTCAGTCTTCACAATGATTATACAGGATAACAAATGTCATCTAAGAAACTCAGATCTCATGATATGAAGATTGATATAAAAATTTAACTTTTTTCTTTAACAAATTAGATTGTTTCATGAATATTCAAACATTTTTAACCTACAAATGTTGGGAAACTTTGATTGCTCCTACTAAATCTGACAGCAATTTGAGTGTGCTAAATTACAATTATGCAATGCAAATGCCAAATACCAGATTTTACCCGGGGTTTTTGGTCTGTTTATTTCATTTGTATTTTGAAGATGTTATAAATGTTCTGGATAATTTTAATTTGATGTTTTTCATTGCTATAATTTGAGGTGGAATGAGTCCCTAGTAACCTGTGAAAAGCTGACTTGGGCAATCCTCATTTCTTATTTACCTATTGAAGCAACTCTTAAAACGTACTATATTGCTTAATACCCTGGATTTCTCAAAGAAAGTGGGCACAAGTTAATCCTTACCTCACATTTTTATTTCAAAAGTCTAAAACAGTATATACAAAAAATCAAACACAATAGTGTTTTATATTTTATTTACTACCATATAGACTTTTAACCTTAATGAGGGTCATGTACATAGACAAAATTAGGGAAGAATTTTGAACTGTTTTACTACGTTTTTAGGACATGGTGTATGCTATTTAAATTTAATATTAAGATCAGCCCTTGTCCTGACTGTCGAGGAACAACTTACTATTTTATTCCTTTTAGTATTTTTTTGTTCTACTTAATACCATTGGTTGAACTCTTTAATTAGCACACAATTATTCTTAGGTGTTTAAATTTAACTGAAAAGTGATCCCTGTTAAATATAAGAGTGGGAATAAGAAAGGAAGGAGATGTACAGTTTGGCACATGCTCAATCGGACTTACCCCTAATGGTAGAGCTGGAAACATGCCAGGAGATTCCAATTCAATCCCATCAAGGTGGCAAGTACCAATGCCATCTTACCAGTCAAAGTGATCAGCTTAAGTTCATAATTGATCATAATGATAGTATTAAGTGTCAAAGGGATCACATAAACAAGACTAGTGCCTGCTAATACTAACTGATAGAATTAAAAAGGAAAGAATGATCCAACATGGGAAGCAGGATACACAGCAGACTCATAGAATGGCAGATGTCCTAAACAGCACTCTGGCCTCAGAATCAGCCCTTAAGGCATTTGGATCTGGCTAAAAAGCCCATGAGAGTTTCTCAGCATTGGAAAGCCAAGAAACTGGCAAGAAAAATGACCTAAATGAAAGATCTCTGTGAATGAGATCCCAGCAGAAAGAACAGGCCATCAAAGAAAGAAGTACCTTTCTCTGAAGGAAGGAGAGAGCTTCCACTTTGACTATGGCTTTGTCTAAATAAGGTCAGAGTTTGTGAACTAAAGAGGCTTCCATAACCTTAGCAGCTCATGACAAGAGCCTCAGATGGTTACTGACATCCTAGATAAGAGTATCAATTGTTAAATCAACACAGGAGTCACTGTGTACCCACTCACCATGTAGGATTTCTGTCCTTAATGTGTTGTACTATGTGAATTAACAGTAAAACTACTACTCAACTAGTACTCTATACTTTGTGTTTCTGTGTGGGTACAAACTGGTGAAATCTTTACTTAGTATACACTAAGTTGATCTTCTTTATACAAAGATAATTGAAAATGAATCTTAATGAAGAATGCGATGGGAGAGGGAGTGGGAGATGGGATGGTTGTGGGTGGGAGGGAGGTTATGGGGGGAAAGCCGCTATAATACAAAAGTTGTACTTTGGAAATTTATATTCATTAAATAAAAGTAAAAAAAAAAAACTTCAATGAAGTTAACTTTTTTCTTTTTCTTTTTCTTTTTCTTTCTTTTTTTTTTTTTTTTTTGTTTTCTCTTTAAACTTTGCTCTGATGGGTATCAAAATTCTATGACAGATTTTTGGCCAAGTTGCTCCCTTTGAAAAGTACTGATTTCAAAAATTAGTAATTTAGTCTGCGCCACGCGCCCATGCCCGGGAGGCCTGAGAGGGACCGGCGTGCCAGGCGATGAGCGGGGAAAGCGCAGTCGCCGGTGTGTGGTGCCAGGCGCTCCCAATTGCGTGCTGACTCTTCCGTCTCTGGCGGTGGCTGCGGTCCGTAGCCTCCATTAGTTTCCCTGCAGGACCAGGAGGGCATGAAAGTTGCAACAAAATGAAGATTTTTTCTGAGTCTCATAAAACAGTCTTTGTCGTGGATCACTGCCCTTACATGGCAGAATCCTGCAGGCAGCACGTGGAGTTCGACATGCTGGTGAAGAACAGGACCCCAGGAATCATCCCCCTGGCCCCCATATCCAAGTCACTGTGGACTTGCTCAGCGGAGTCCTCCATGGAGTACTGCAGGATAATGTATGATATATTTCCTTTGAAGAAGCTGGTGAATTTCATTGTAAGTGACTCTGGAGCTCATGTTTTAAATTCCTGGACTCAAGAAGACCAAAATTTGCAGGAGCTCTCTGCTATGACCTGGGAAAGCAGTAGAAGATGGCCCAAATCCTTGGGCCCCTGCACCCACACAGAAGACCCAGAAGAAGCTCCTGGCTCCTGGCTTTGGATGGGCACAGCTCCGGCCATTGCGGCCATCTGGGGAGTGAACCAGCAGATGGAAGACCTCTGTGTCTCTGTCTCTACCTCTCTCTATAATTTTGTCTTTCAAATATATAAAATAAGTCTTTGAAAAAAAAGTAAAAAAAAATAGTAATTTAAAACCGTCATATGCACACACAAAGAAATGGTCCACAAAATATTATCTTTTCCTTCTGAAGTTTGTATGATGCATTGTTATCATTAACCAGTCTTTTGCTCTTAAACTTATATGGCCAATTGAGACAAACAGTCCTGAGACTGTTCTTCCACCCCTGAGTAATAATGGGTGACAGGAATATGAATATAATGATCATATCCATTTAGCCCTCTGAACTTTCTGGACAGACTTAATGACCTTGCCAGCTCCAGCAGCCTTCTTGTACACTGCTATGATCACACCCAAAGCGACAGTCTGAAATCACAGATAGCAAAATTACCCAGAGGAGGATAGTCAGAGAAGCTCTCATCACACATGGGCTAGTCAGCAGCCATATCATTGATGGCAGGATCACCAGATTTCAAGAATTTAAGCCTATTTTCCAGCTTCTATCCAGAATGATGATCAATCTTTCTTCACCTGAGCAAACTTGCAAGCAATATGAGCTGTGTGACAATCCTGTACAGAGACATAGCCAGCACTGATTTGACCTGGGTGGTTCAGGATGATCAACTGAGCAGTAAAACCAGCAGCTTCCATTGATGGGTTGTATTTGCTGTCACCAGCAATGTTGCCATAACAAACATTTTTGGTGCATACATACTTTTTTAAAAAAATTATTTTAAAAGGAATAAATTTTATGCTGTTCATATATGCAGTTTTCTTTTTTTATTTTTTTTTTTTGACAGGCAGAGTTAGACAGTGAGAGAGAGAGAGAGAGAAAGGTCTTCCTTTTTCCGTTGGTTCACCCCCAAAGTGGCTGCTACGGCTGGTGCATTGCGGCCGGTGCACTGTGCCGATCCAAAGCCAGGAACCAGGTGCTTCCTCCTGATCTCCCAAGGATCCCAAGGATCTGGGCCATCCTACACTGCACTCCTGGGCCACAACAGAGAGCTGGACTGGAAGAGTAGCAACCCAGACAGTATCCAGTGCCCCAACCAGAACTAGAACCTGGGGTGCCGGCGCCGCAGGCGGAGGATTAGCTTAGCAAACCGCGGCGCTGGCCATATTTGCAGTTTTAAGGACATGAATGATACTTCTTACTATACCCTCCCTCCCCACCTCCCTCACTAACTCCCACTCCTTACTTCTTATTTTTCTTTTAATTTTTACAATGATATACTTTCAATTTTCTTTATAATTACAAGCTTATCCCACGGCTGGTTATTTTCCATCACTTGAATCAAGGCATATTAGCAAGTGGCATAAATACTGCAGTGTCAGGGTTGTAACCAAGTTTATTAATGTTGGTGCTGACTTACTTAATGATTTCCTAGTGTCTCTCTGGCTGTAGGATGGTTCAGTGGAATCCATTTTATTAACAATTAGTTGTTTCAAACCCAGTGTGTAAGTGAGAAGGGCTCACCCACAGGTCTGTCCATTCTTGGCGACACTGCTTCTAATTCCCTGACCCCAGCAGGAACAATCAGGACAACTCAGTCAGCCTTAGATGAGCCTATGATCATGTTTTATTTTTTTAAAGATTTATTTACTTATTTGAAAGAGTTACAGAGAGAGAGAAGGAGAGTTCCAGGTCTCCCACATGGGTGCAGGGGCTCAAGGAGTTGGGCCGTCTTCTACTGCTTTCCCAGGCCATAGCAGAGAGCTGGATCTGACGTGGAGCATCTGGGACTCTAACCAGCGCTCATATGGGATACAGGCACTGCTTTACCTGCTATGCCACAGCACTGGCCCCATCATCATGTTTTAAATAAAGTCTCTGTGTCCTGGGACATAATGAGAGATTCCTAATACTTGCCAGTCTCAAATTTCCACAGGAAGATGTAGATGGTGATACCATGCTCATGCTATATTTTCCATTTATCCAAGACCCATGCATTCTTGAAAGATCCCTTTCCCATCTCAGCAGCCTCTTTCTCAAAATATTCAGTGGTTCTTTCGCCAATGCCACCATATTTCTAAGTCAAATGGTCAGTAGTCATAGACTTGCCCGAATCTATGTGTCCAATGACCATGATGATGATATGAGTCGTTTCCTTTCCCATTTGAGCTTTGATGTAGTATTGGTTTTCACTATACCTGTGTTCTGGTGGAAAACTCTTCGTTAAAACTAATTTTTCTTCTGCCAAGGATAAAGATGCTAAGTGTAAAAATTAGCCTCGTGAGACCATTCTCACAAATTGTTTTTTTTTTTTCTGTTTAAATGAGTACATCCTTTATGTTTAGTTGTCTGTAACCATTAAGCATGAAAATATACTTGGCTAAAAACTATTTTGAAGCATACTGTGGAAAGTGGTTTATAAAGTATTCAGTCTGGATTTTTTATAATATGAAATTGTGAGAAACTTAATGAAATTAATATGAAGTGAATTTCAAGACAATAAAAACATGATTCTTTGAATAAAATAGACAAAACTAGTTGACCAGGGCAATAACTTCCATTAGAGGTCAGCAGTATGCATGCTACAGAATGAATGTTTGTAGGATAGCTAATTTTATGGCTACTCATAAATAGTTTCACCTAGGACAATGATATGGGTAATAAAGCATTATATTTAGGATACAAGCCATTCACCGACATGGGTCAACAACGATTTTCCCTTTTACCTATAGATTCAACATTTGTGTATGTGTAGCATAATTTTTTTTTATAATTTCCTTTAGGAAAATTATATTTATCTTCTTGTTAGTTAGTGGTATATTCTATTATATTTTCATCTACTTAAAGGCAAAAGGAGAGAGAGATTCCTTCTGCTGGTTCACTTCCCAAATGCCCCCAAAACCATGTCTAGTCCAAGTTGAAGCCAGGATCCTGGAACTGCATCAAGGTCTCCTATATTGGTGGCAAAGAAGCCAAAGCACATGACCATCATCTGCTGCCTCTCAGCATGCATTAGCAGGATGTGAGATTGAAAGTAGAGCACCCAAGGCTCAAGTCGTCGCTCTGATATGGGATACGAGAGTTCCCAGCTATGGCTTAACTCACTGTGCCACTGCGCAACACATCCACCCCACCTACACTCTTTCTAAGATGGATCTTATCCTTACTTCCTTGTAGCTCCCAAGCAGATTTGTGTGCTGTGGGAGAAATGCTGCAGAACCATAGGTCATGGGCAATTGCCTGGACTATGGAACAGCTTAAACAAATCAGGAATATTTCTGAGTACTATGACCAGTTAAATGTTTTAAGCCAAATTTGCACTTAATGATTTAAGGTGCAAATTTTGAGCTGTAATGCACAAAGAAATTGGGACAGAAGAGCCAATTTATGTTAAGTGGTTAAGTATTTTATACTGCTTTATTCATAAAAAGGGCACTTTGAGTGAAAGTCCCTCTGCTAATTAAGAAAAACTCCAGCAGATATTTTTTTCCATCCCAGAGGAAGTTCTATTGTGATTTAAGTGTCCCCAAACAAAGTAAGCCACTTAAAATAGCTCCATTTTTTAAAAAGATCATTTGAAATATCTCAACCTTCTTAGGTAAGTTATACATTTGACCTATTGTATCTTCTCATATTGCAAAGTGTGTAAATTGGGAGATATGTGCTATGAGTTTTAAGAGAATAACCTTAGGAAAACTGTCAGAATAAGAATTGCTGAACTTTTAGAATCTCTTGAAGACAATATTATCTTGCTTTCTCTTCAAGTGTTTTGTGACATAATTTTAAAAGCACAGTGATTAATTTCCATGGCATTTTTAAAAAGTCATTTGTTCTTTGACATATTTTTGTTCACTTGAATAGCTAATTCCTTTACTGAATTTATCATCCTTTATAACTGATGTGGTTGAAAAGCAGATATGTGAATTATTAAAAATATTAAAATCATTAACTTTATTACTAATTTTATATAAATATATGAAAATTTTCAAGTACAATTTATATCATTCTAAGGCAAATATTGAAAAAATGCTATCACATAATCTTAATGTTATATTAAAACCTTTCTAGAAAAAGAAAAAACACCAATTTTAACCTTCAGATTTTGTTACAATTTAAAAATCTTCAAAATTCATGACTCTCATTTTCAGTTGGTAAATACAGGCAGTAATATAAAATTAGGTGGTGCTTCAATGTAGAAACATAGAATAAAAAATGATTTACTTTGACTTTTTATTTTATACATCTACATCCATATTTATTGTACAAATATTAGTGGTATTTCAGCAAATCCCAAGGTGTTATGACCAGTTTATATTTCTTCATTCTTTCTGTTTAAAATAATTAGTTTATTCTGTTACGTATAAACCTTTGCCATTTCTCCCCAAGAACCCACAGTTAAGTCAGTTGTTACACTGCATTCTTTCTGGAGACTGTTGTTGGTCAGGAAAGGGATAATCAGAAGGTAAAGATTTACCTTCCAGCATTAGAAGGGAGTTTCTGTTTCCTGTTGTAGTTGAACAAATACATGGCAGCCATTTTTTGACCAAGAGCAAAGCCAAAGTAGATACCAAAATGGAAAAAATGCTGAGAGGAAGAGTACCGGAATTCAAGCCGTGGTGCTGTCATGTCAGTATTCTGTATAACAAGTGGAATTCCTGCTTTGGAATATAACACTATTATATTCAAAGGTTTTTTTTTTGTAGTCAAAATTACCATAAATGATACAACCTCTTAAATACATCTTTAAATAAGTAGTTGCAGCAACCATGTCGTAGTAAAAATTAATGCATTAGTTTATCCATTTATTATAAGATAGCAGATGAAATTTACATTAACCCCATAAAACAAAGCAATCTATTTTTTGCCAACTAGTCTTATTGCTTAACCTCAGTTGCTTAACAAGAAATGCAAATGGCACTAGGCCCTACAGCAGGACATTCTCACAGTAGGGCATTACTCAATTAGGATGGATGTCCATGCTTTTTACTGTGGTATGAATAGATCAGTTTGAAGCTACTAATTGACTTCTATATCCTTTTCACATTTCTTGTTTAGAAAGGCTAGGGTAAGGAGTGATTTGGATTTCAGGAAAGCTTGCAGGGATCTTCCCTCAAAGTCAGTCATTCACTTCTGTTTCTGTCCTTCTTTCAGTCAAACACACACCTAATCTCCCATGATTTGTAATCCAAACTCCTATCAGTTTTGAATATCAATAATGTGATTTTATTTCTAATTAGTTTATTTCCCTCTAAGCTCCACTTCTATTAGCAAATTAATCATCTCATCCTTCCTTTTACTCCAGATATAAATGGCCTTTCAGTGCAGTAGATTAATCCTCTGCCTATGAAACCAGCATCCAATGTTAGCACTGCTTCTTGTCATTGCTGCTCCCTTTCCCACTGAGCTTCCTGCTAATGTGCCTGGGAAAGCAGCAGAGGATGGTCCAAGTACTTGAGAACCTGCCACCCATATAGGAGACAGATGGAATTCCAGGCCCTTGGCTTCAGTGTGGCTCAGACCTAGTTGTTGTAGCCATCTGGGAAGTGAAATAGTGGAAGGTAGATCTCTCTCTTTATCTCTGTCTCTTTTCTCTCTATATAACTCTGCCTTTCAAATAGAAAAATAAAGCTTACAACAAATAATTGAATACTGCATTAATATTAAAATATTTATGATCAAATTTCATTAATTTTACCACATGAGCTCTAATTCACTTTCTCACAAATACACATCTATGCCAAAACATATATAATATTCAAATTCAAATGACTTCAACATAAGTATTACTGTCTTCTTTTACCAAGAAGAAATAATAATAACATTTTTAATAACCTCATTCCTCATAAGAAGAAAATTATAGATGAGGTTTTAAGTAATCTCTTACACATTAAAAAAACTTTCTGAGTACTTTCTAATACATTGAACTGTTAGAGCTGAATTGGATACATGGCTTAATCAGACCTGAATCTTGCTTACAGGGCATTCCAAAAATAGAGAAAGAGAAAGGTAAGACAGATGAAGAAATAATTTAATTGTAAATGAAGATTACAGGTACCAAAACAAAAGTATAGAAAAAAAAGTAGAGGATGAAAAATGAGCAAAGAGAAAGTATTTGCAGTTTTTGAAAATGCATTAAAATTAATAGGTGATAGTTTTACTAATCTTATTTTATCATCCATAAAAAAGTAAAGTTACTCTAGAATAATTTTACTTTTAAAGATGAGAGAGTACAAATTGCTAGAGCTGTTTTGTCACAAAATTGACTTTTTGAGTTACTATTAAAAGTTAAGGACACATGAAAATATTATTTTCTCACTCTTTGTCCTAAAAATGTTTTTAATTCCAAAAACTACTTTAAAAATGAGGAAAGGTAGTTCAAATAGTCTACTTTGAATGTTAGCCATTTTGTAACTGTGGTCGCTTCAAAACTGTGCATTGTATTTGTATTAGTTTATGAGAATGAAGAAAAATAGGCATTATTCAAATTTATTTTTGGAAGCCTGCAAAATTTTAATGAGCAGACCTGCACTACAGAAAGATTGATAGAAACTCAGTGAACTAAAAGAATATAATTCCAAGCATTGTGGGCGGAGCCAAGATGGCGGAATAGTGAGGGCGCGCACCGATAGTCCGGGAAAATTTAGTTTAATAAAAGGGGAGTTACGGTAGCCGCAGAAAAAAGAACCAGGAAAAAATTGCACGGGAATCGTGAATCGGAGGACCTACTGGGAGAACAAGGTCGCCCACCGCGCGGAAGCCAAGTTGCGGGACGGAGCCGCAGAAGCCCCAGTGCTCCAAGGGGAGTGCATGCCACACAGACAACAGCGGGGAGACTTGGGACGCTCCACACATCGGCGCTGGAAGGGGAGGTGAGCTCAATAACCCGAGACATTGGTGGGGAAACGGGGGTCAGAATCTAGAGGGGGGCCGGAAAGTGCAGCAAACTCACTACCGGAAAGAAGGAAAAAAAAAAAGCTTCCGGGTTTCTCTTCCCCCTAACCTTGCAAAGGTTACAAGGCTGCAAGACTAGAATTCCCAAGAGACAAAGAGCAGGCCTGCTCTCTGGATTTACATATCAATGGGGGAGAGCTAAGGAACTGAGTCACTACAATTCAGTAGCCTAGGCAACCCAGTGGGAGTCCAGAGGAGCCAAAGACTGGAAGCTAAATACCATCAATTCTGCACAGCCGTGCCCTGCGGTGTTACTTACCCCCTGAATAAATAAAATAAATAAATAAATAAAAAGAGAGAGATTTACCACGCATAACCTGAGGGTGTCACCTTTGCACACCCTTAACCTGGAAGAACCAGGCAGAGCTCTCAGGCCGCACCCATCTCAAGCCTCCAAGGCTCCTCCAACAGCAGGCAGTCCACTTAACTCGGACACAGTATAAATAAAAAAAAAAAAAAAAAAAAAGAAAAAAAAAAACGCACAGTGACGCAAGAAGAATTAACTATGCCGAGTAACAAACACAGAAATAGAGGGAGCAAGATCAACGATGACACTATGATGCCTCCAAATAAGCAAAACACCCCAAGCCAAGAGTATGAAGATGATGAGATAGAAGAAATGCAAGATACGGATTTCAAAAAATTTATGATAAGAACATTTAGAAGTTTTCAAAAGCAAATCCTTGAACTAGAGAAATCCTTAATGGACAAGATTGAAAATCTCTCTCGTGAAAACGAAATTTTAAGGAAGAGTCAAAATGAAACTCAGAAACTAGTAGAACAGGAAAGTGTTATAGTGAAGAGAAATCAAAATGAAATGAAGAGCTCAATAGATCAAATGACAAACACATTAGAAAGCCTTAAAAACAGAATGGGTGAAGCAGAAGAGAGAATATCGGACTTAGAAGATAGAGCACAGGAAAACATACAGTCAAACCAAAGAAAAGAAGAGGAAATTAGAAACCTAAAAAATATTGTTGGGAATCTACAGGATACTATCAAAAAAACCAACATTCGAGTTCTAGGAGTTCCTGAAGGCATGGAGAGAGAGAAAGGATTGGAAGGCCTTTTTAGTGAGATACTAGCAGAGAACTTTCCAGGTTTGGAGAAGGACAGAGATATCCTAGTACAGGAAGCTCATAGAACCCCCAATAAACATGACCAAAAGAGATCCTCACCACGACACGTGGTAATTAAACTTACCACAGTGAAACATAAAGAAAAGATCCTAAAATGTGCAAGAGAGAAAGGTCAGATTACTCTCAGAGGATCTCCAATCAGACTCACAGCTGACTTCTCATCAGAAACCCTACAAGCTAGGAGGGAATGGCGAGACATAGCACAGGTGCTAAGAGAGAAAAATTGCCAGCCCAGAATATTATATCCTGCCAAGCTCTCATTTGTGAATGAAGGTGAAATAAAGACCTTTCATAGCAAACAGAAATTGAAAGACTTTGTGGCCACTCGTCCGGCCCTGCAAAAGATACTTAAAGATGTGCTACACTCAGAAACACAGAAACACGGCCATCAATATGAAAGAAGGGAAAGGAAGAACACCTACCAGTAAAAGAGCATGGGAAGCTCAAAGCATATACTAGAAAATATTTCCGGGAAAATGGCAGGGCAAAGTCACTACGTATCAATTGTCACATTGAACATTAATGGTCTGAATTCTTCAGTTAAAAGACACCGTTTAGCTGACTGGCTCACAGAACACAACCCAACTATTTGTTGCCTACAAGAAACACATCTCTCTAATAAAGAGGCATGCAGACTGAAAGTGAAAGGTTGGAAAAAGATATTCCATGCCAACAGAAACCAAAAAAAAGCAGGTGTAGCCATATTAATATCAGACAAAATAAACTTTAATACAAAAACTGTTAAGAGAGACAAAGAGGGACACTATATAATGATTAAGGGTTCAATTCAACAGGAAGATGTAACTATTATAAATGTATATGCACCTAATTACAGGGCACCGGTCTATTTAAAAGATATGTTAAGGGACTTAAAGGGAGATTTAGATTCCAATACAATAGTACTGGGGGACTTCAATACTCCACTCTCAGAAATAGACAGATCATCCGGACAGAAGATCAACAAGGAAACAGCAGATTTAATTGACACTATTGCCCAAATGGATCTAACAGATATCTACAGAACTTTCAACCCTACATCTACAGACTTCACATTCTTCTCAGCAGCGCATGGAACCTTCTCTAGGATTGACCACATACTAGGCCATAAAGCAAGTCTCAGCAAATTTAAAAGAATTAGAATCATACCATGCAGCTTCTCAGACCACAGCGGGATAAAGCTGGAAATTAGCAACTCAGGAAACCCCAGAAAGTATGCAAACACATGGAGACTGAACAACATGCTCCTGAATGAACGCTGGGTCATTCAAGAAATCAAAAGAGAAATCAAAAACTTTCTGGAAGTAAATGAAGACAACAACACAACATATCAAAACTTATGGGATACAGCAAAAGCAGTATTGAGAGGCAAATTTATAGCAATAGGTGCCTATACCAAGAAATTGGAAAGGTACCAAATAAATGAGCTTTCAGCGCACCTCAAGGACCTAGAAAAACTGCAGCAAACCAAACCCAAATCTAGTAGGAGAAGAGAAATAATTAAAACCAGAGAAGAAATTAATAGGATTGAATCCAAAAAAACATTACAAAAAATCAGCCAAGCGAGAAGCTGGTTTTTTGAAAAAATAAACAAAATTGACACCCCATTGGCCCAACTAACTAAAAAAAGAAGAGAAAAGACCCAAATCAATAAAATCAGAGATGAAAAAGGAAACGTAACAACAGACACCACAGAAATAAAAAGAATCATCAGAAATTACTACAAGGACCTGTACGCCAGCAAACAGGAAAACCTATCAGAAATGGATAGATTCCTGGACACATGCAACCTACCTAAATTGAACCATGAAGACATCGAAAACCTAAATAGACCCATAACTGAAACAGAAATTGAAACAGTAATTAAGGCCCTCCCAACAAAGAAAAGCCCAGGACCAGATGGATTCACCGCTGAATTCTACCAGACATTTAAAGAAGAACTAATCCCATTTCTTCTCAAACTATTCAGAACAATCGAAAAAGAGGGAATCCTCCCAAATTCTTTCTATGAAGCCAGCATCACCTTAATCCCTAAGCCAGAGAAAGATGCAGCACTGAAAGAAAATTACAGACCAATATCCCTGATGAACATAGATGCAAAAATCCTCAATAAAATTCTGGCCAATAGAATACAACAACACATCAGGAAAATCATCCACCCAGACCAAGTGGGATTCATCCCTGGTATGCAGGGATGGTTCAACATTCGCAAATCAATCAATGTGATTCACCACATTAACAGACTGCAGAAGAAAAACCATATGATTATCTCAATTGATGCAGAGAAAGCATTTGATAAAATTCAACACCCTTTCATGATGAAAACTCTAAGCAAATTGGGTATAGAAGGAACATTCCTCAATATAATCAAAGCAATTTATAAAAAACCCACAGCCAGCATCCTATTGAATGGGGAAAAGTTGGAAGCATTTCCACTGAAATCTGGCACCAGACAGGGATGCCCACTCTCACCACTGCTATTTAACATAGTTCTGGAAGTTTTAGCCAGAGCCATCAGACAAGAAAAAGAAATCAAAGGAATACAAATCAAGAAGGAAGAAGTCAAACTATCCCTCTTTGCAGACGATATGATTCTGTACTTAGAGGATCCAAAGAACTCTACTAAGAGACTATTGGAACTCATAGAGGAGTTTGGCAAAGTGGCAGGATATAAAATCAATGCACAAAAATCAACAGCCTTTGTATACACAAGCAATGCCATGACTGAGAAAGAGCTGCTAAGGTCAATCCCATTCACAATAGCTACAAAAACAATCAAATACCTTGGAATAAACTTAACCAAGGACGTTAAAGATCTCTACGATGAAAATTACAAAACCTTAAAGAAAGAAATAGAAGAGGATACCAAAAAATGGAAAAATCTTCCATGCTCATGGATTGGAAGAATCAACATCATCAAAATGTCCATTCTACAAAAGCAATTTATAGATTCAATGCAATACCAATCAAGATACCAAAGACATTCTTCGCAGATCTAGAAAAAATGATGCTGAAATTCATATGGAGGCACAAGAGACCTCGAATAGCTAAAGCAATCTTGTACAACAAAAACAAAGCCGGAGGCATCACAATACCAGACTTCAGGACATACTACAGGGCAGTTGTAATCAAAACAGCATGGTACTGGTACAGAAACAGATGGATAGACCAATGGAACAGAATTGAAACACCAGAAATCAACCCAAACATCTACAGCCAACTTATATTTGATCAAGGATCTAAAACCAATCCCTGGAGTAAGGACAGTCTATTCAATAAATGGTGCTGGGAAAACTGGATTTCCACGTGCAGAAGCATGAAGCAAGACCCCTACCTTACACCTTACACAAAAATCCACTCAACGTGGATTAAAGACCTAAATCTTCGTCCTGACACCATTAAGTTATTAGAGAACATTGGAGAAACCCTTCAAGATATTGGCACAGGCAAAGAATTTCTGGAAAAGACCCGGGAGGCACAGACAGTCAAAGCCAAAATCAACTATTGGGATTGCATCAAATTGAGAAGTTTCTGTACTGCAAAAGAAACAGTCAGGAGAGTGAAGAGACAACCGACAGAATGGGAAAAAATATTTGCAAACTATGCAACAGATAAAGGGTTAATAACCAGAATCTACAAAGAGATCAAGAAACTCCACAAAAACAAAACCAACAACCCACTTAAGAGATGGGCCAAGGACTTCAATAGACATTTTTCAAAAGAGGAAATCCAAATGGCCAACAGGCACATGAAAAAATGTTCAAGGTCACTAGCAATCAGGGAAATGCAAATCAAAACCACAATGAGGTTTCACCTCACCTCTGTTAGAATGGCTCACATACAGACATCTACCAACAACAGATGCTGGCGAGGATGTGGGGAAAAAGGGACACTAACCCACTGTTGGTGGGAATGCAAACTGGTCAAGCCACTATGGAAATCAGTCTGGAGATTCCTCAGAAACCTGAATATAACCCTACCATTCGACCCAGCCATCCCACTCCTTGGAATTTACCCAAAGGAGTTTAAATTGATAAACAAAAAAGCGGTCTGCACCCTAATGTTTATTGCAGCACAATTCACAATAGCCAAGACCTGGAACCAACCTAAATGCCCATCAACGGTAGACTGGATAAAGAAATTATGGGATATGTATTCTTTAGAGTACTATACCGCAGTAAGAAACAACGAAATCCAGTCATTTGCAACAAAATGGAGGAATCTGGAACACATCATGCTGAGTGAAGTAAGCCAGTTCCAAAGGGACAAATACCATATGTTCTCCCTGATCGGTGACAACTGACTCAACACCAAAAAGGAAACCTGTTGAAGTGAAATGGACACTATGAGAAATCGTGACTTGATCAGCATAGCTCTGACTGCTAATGGACAACTTAATACATTATCCCTCATAGTATTTTTTTTTGTCTGTTCTACTTAATATGACTGGTTTAATTCTGTAATTATCACACAGTTATTCTTAAGTGTTGAAAATTAACTGAAATGTGATCCCTGTTAAAAATAAGAGTGGGAATAAGAGAGGGAAGAGATGTATAATTTGGGACATGCTCGGGCTGACTTGCCCCATTTGGTAGAGTTGGAAACATACCAGGGGATTCCAATTCAATCCCATCAAGGTGGCATGTGCCAATGCCATCTCACTACTCCAAGTGATCAATTTCAGTTCACAATTGATCATAATGAAAGGACTAAGAGTCAAAGGGAGCACATAAACAAGTCTAGTATCTGCTAACACCAACCGATAGAATAAATAAAGGGGAGAGTGATCCAACATGGGAAGTGAGATACTCAGCAGACTCATAGAATGGCGGATGTCCTAAATAGCACTCTGGCCTCAGAATCAGCCCTAAAGGCACTCGGATCTGGCTGAAAAGCCCATGAGAGTATTTCAGGCATGGAAAGCCAAGACACTCTGGCAAAAAGATCTCTGTGAGTGAGATCCCAGTGGAAAGAACAGGTCTTCAAAGAGGGAGGTGCCTTTCTCTGAAGGGAGGAGAGAACCTCCACTTTGACTATGACCGTGTCTAAACAAGATAAGAGTCGGAGAACTCAAGGGGCTTCCATAGCCTTGGAAACTCATAACTGGTGCATAGGGAGATTACTGATGCCATAAACAGGAGTGTCAATTGGTAAAGTCAACAACAGGAGTCACTGTGCACTTACTCCTCATGTAGGATCTCTGTCCTTAACATGCTGTACACTGAGGCTTAATGCTATAACGAGTACTCAAACAGTATATTTCACTTTGTGTTTCTATGGGGGTGCAAACGACTGAAATCTTTACTTAATGTACACTAAACTGATCTTCTGTAAAAAAAAAAAAAAAAAAAAAAAAAGAAAGAAATTATCAATTCCCAACTTGACTCTCACTGGGATTAAACATGACAATAGGTCTGATCTGATTTCATCATCATTTAAAAAAAATCATCTATTATTTTTCACTTTATGTTTCTGTGTGGGAGCAAACTGTTGAAATACTTACTTAAGGTATACTAAGCTGATCTTCTGTATATTAAGATAATCGAAAATGAATCTTGATGTGAATGGAAGGGGAGAGGGAGTGGGAAAGGGGAGGGTTGTTGGTGGGAGGGACGGTATGGGAGGGGAAGGCATTGTAACCCATGAGTCGTACTTTGGAAATTTATATTCATTAAATAAAAGATAAAAAAAAAATAAATAAAAGAATATAATTCCAACTTGACATTCAAATATTCAAAAAAATCTAAGGGCCCTGGAAAGGATATACATGTGGATAAATTTAGAGAATATTTTCCTCCAAATTTTTTAAAACACACAAGATAGTTTAAAAGGTATTGTGATATTTTACCTAGATCCTAAAGCTATAATTGGGAAATACATGAAGTACGTAACTGCAAAGCAATATAGTCCTACATACTATACTACACTTCTAAGGGTATGGCTAAACAAATTGCCATTGGACTTCCAAAATTCCTTAAGCTGGCTGATAAAAATAACAGCTTAAGTGTTATAAAAACCAAATAGATAGGATTAAGTGGTAAAATGACCATATAATAGGATCAAGTGATCATGTAATCATATAAATAGGACTAAGTATATGGAAACAATAATAATAATAGACAGAATTAAATATAATAAATATTAATAATAGACAGAATTAAAAAGGAGTGCAGGTTCCAACATGGGAAGCAGTTCATACAGCAGACTCAAAGAATGACCATTGCTTTATGTAGCACTCCAACCTCAGGATTAGCCCTTAAGGCACTCTGGTCCAGCTGCAAAGTCCAGGGGAAGCATATCAGGCATGGAAAGCCAAGACACACCAGCAAAAGACACGCTACATAAAGGACCCTAATGGGTAAGATCCCAGTGGAAAGAAGGGACCACCAAAGAAGGATGGTCCTTCTCTGAAGGGAGGAGAAAATCTCCATTTTGCTTATGGCCTTGTCAAGTTAGTGGATCCAAAAGGCTTCCATAGCTGAGCCATGGACAATTACTGATGTTACACATAAGAGTGATATTTGTTAAATAAACAACAAGAGTCACTGTGCATTAACTTCCCATGTAGGACCTCTCTCCCCAAAGAACTGTACCACGAAACTTAATAGCAAAACTTGTGCTCAAGAATCACTTCCTTTTAGTATATTAAAAGGAGGATATTATTGTGTCTCATAAGTAATAGTTATGTCTAAGAGCTCACAAAAGGCATGTCATCCTTGAATTCTTCAAAGACACATTGCTAAAAAAGAAAGAAGAGGGAGAAAGGGAAAAGAGGAAGGGGAAAAAATGACTTTCAGGAAGTAGTAACATAGATCAGCCCTTGTATAGACTGTAGACTATTGAGGAACACTTCTCAGATTTCTTTACTCCACTCGTTCTTTTCTTCCTTCCTTTCTTTCTTTCTTTCTTTCTTTCTTTCTTTCTTTCTTTCTTTCTTTCTTTCTTTCTTTTTTCTTTCTTGGATACAACACAACAGGGAGCAGGAGGGGGAAGAATGGGTGAGAGGGAGGGTACTGTGGGAAGAATTACTATGTACATAATGTAATTATGAGATGCAAATTAAAAATAAATAAATAAATTTTTAAAACTGCAAAAAAGTATCATAATATTTTGATACTATGATATTGTGAGCTCTGTTGACAACTGTTTCTACTTCCTATCCTGCTCCCGGCTAATGTGTTGGAAAAGCAGCAGAAGACGGTCCAAGTCCTTGGGCCACTGCTCCCACATGAAAGACCTGGAAGAAGTTCCTGGCTTCAGCTTTGGACTTTTTGGCCATTTGGAGAGTGAACCAGCAGATGGATCCTCTCTCTCTCTCTCTTTCCTCTCCTTTCCCTCCCTCTGCCTCTCTGTAACTGCCTTTCAAATAAATAAGTAAATCTTATTTAAAAAAAAGGATATATAATTAATAGAATTACCACTAAAGAAAAAATGTAAAGTAAAAATAATAAATAAATTAAAATTTAATTTGAACATGTATTTAATAGTTCCAAACAAGGCAGAAAAAAAAAAAGGGCAACAGTAAAAACAGAAGAATCAAACAAAAAGCAAATAATAAAATTGTAACCCAAATGCAACCATATCAATAATTAAGTACTAAGTGACTAAGGATTCTAATTAAAAGTCAGATTATCAAAATGGATTTAAAGCAAAGAAACAAATTAAACAAAACTATGTGCCAATTACAAAATTCAAATTAAATATTAAGATTAGACAAATGAAGAAAAAGATATCCTATCCAAATACGAAATACAAAAGTTTGCAGTGACTTCATTAATTTCAGATTAAGTAGACTGGAAGACCAACAGAATAATCAGAAAGCAAGTTTTCATATTGATGAAGGCTTAATAAATTAGAACCAAAATCATTAGTATGGATGTTGTCGATAGCAGATCTTCAGATAGGTGAGGTATCAAGTCAAATGTGTTTGGTGTTTTGGAGATTAAAACTGCTTTACCGGGGCCAGTGCTGTGAGTAGCGGGTTAGGCCACTGCCAGCAGTGCCGGCATCCTATATGGGAACGGGTTTGAGACCTGGCTACTCCACTTCTGATCCAGCTCTCTGCTATGGACTGGGAAAGCTGTAGAAAATGGCCCAAAGTGCTTGGGCCCCTGCACCCAAATGGGAGACCTAGAAGAAGCTCCTGGCTCTTGGCTCCTGGCTCCTGGCTCCTAGCTTCAGATCAGCACAGCTCTGGCCATTGCGGCCAACTGAGGCATGAAACAGAGGATGGAAAACCTCTTTCTCTCTGCCTCTCCTTCTCTTTGTGTGTAACTCTGACTTTCAAATAAATCTTAAAAAAAAAAAAAACTGCTTTACCCCTTTGTCTATATATTTCACTTTCATGAACATAAAACATTATTGAGATGTTTGTGAAATATTTTATAATCATTTGGATAAGATACTAGGACTCTTTCATAACTAAAGATGAACCAGGTAATTTAAAGACATTTACTTTTTTTTTTATAAAAATTTGTATTCATTTATATGAAAGAGTTACAGAAGAAGAGGGAGACAGACACAGACAAAGATACACACACACAGAGAGAGAGAGAGAGAATCTCGTATCCACTGGTTCACTCCACAGATGGCCACAATAGCCCACAGAGACATTTTAAGGAAAATAAAATGAAACTCTCAAAAGAGTTTCCAGGATTCTTCTGAACGTTTAAAACTTCCTACCTATTTATCAATAGAATCTTTTAGTATTGACTTACCTTCATATCCCCCTTTTCCACATCAACTTCGAGTATCTGAATAGTTAGTATCACATAATATATTAAACCTAAGGGATTGCCCTTTGCTAGATACACAAAGCAGTCTAATAACAGTAAGTATACCCATTAGTCACCCATATTAAAAATAATATTTTGAATTCAATAGCATAATATCTTTGGGCTGAGGAAAGTAATCTTGATTTGCAGTACTATGAGTTCACTTGAGTGTCATTTGTATATAAAACATCAGACTTTGATCAAGAGACTGAGACCTTCTGAGTCTCATTTCTCTCTTCTATGAAATACTAGTTATATTGTGTAATTCAAGGTTGCCTGATTTTAAAGATTATGTCTTATAGATATGATGGAGTACAGAAAATAATGCAAAACAAAATGATATACTTAATGCATGTATGAAGCACAGTATATTGTAAAATATTACTAAATACTAAAATATTTAAAATAAAATACTAAACTAAACCAAACTAAAATAAAATTAAAAAAAAACTAAACTAAAATAAAATACTAAATTTAAATAAAATACTAAAACTTAGCTTTAAAGTTACGCATGTTTGTTGACTTTTAGTTTTCTTAGCAACAAGAAATTGTGACTATATCAGGGTTAAATATTTTGTTGTTGTTCCTTCCCAAGAGGAAAATATCTCTTTTTTTCCTATCTTTAAAAATCATGTATTTCAATGTCATTATATACTCAATGCTGTGGATACACAACAAACCAGATCTAAATTCATACTCTGAATAGTTGCTTACATTGGCATTTGTTCATAGATAGTAGACTAACACAGAACATTTACCTGTGGGATAAACGAAAGACATTGTTACAAAACACCAACATTTAAGCTTATCTTGGAATTTTCTCCATATTTCCACCTGCCCCATTGAGATACCCAACACCAAAAAAAAAAAAAAAAAAAAAAAAACAAAACTGGAATTGGTTCTTAATGATGGAAAATATCAGTTATAAATATCTGGGATATCCTATCTTTAAACATAAATGGAAGATTTTTCTGTCTCACATGACATGCATTCTATAAGATATACTGTATAAAAATTAAATCTATAGGGAAGGTTTTTTGAAAAAATTCAAATGGCAATGAATACATGATATTAATATTTATCTGCTTTAAAAGTTTGACACAGTTATAAAGAATTTACTTAATATTTTTACATGCCACACTTGACTTTAGTTTAAAAATTCAGTATTTATGAAATATATGATATACACCAATTTTATGTTCATGCAGATTCTTATTCTTTAAAACTTTTATGATTTAATAAAAAATAAAAATAAAAAGAATAATAATAAATAATAATAAAAGATTCATTATTCCTTTTAACGAAAAAATGACACATTTTATTTAGTTATTGTTGCCTTGTATTATGACATGTAACCTGACCACATATTATTTCCATATGAAAACTCATCTAAGTAATAACCCTTATGTTAAAGATGATTGAAAAAATTCCCTATTGTGAACTGTCCTAGATTTTACATGTCTTATATTCTTTTTTTTTTTTTTTTTACTTTTGCTTATTTGAAACGAAGAGACAGAAAGAGAAACAGGCAAACAGTCAGAGATATCCTGCCTCCTGATTCACTCCCCAGATGACCACAACAATCACGGCTGGGCCAGGCTGAAGCTGTGAGCCAGAAACTCAATCTGCGTCTCCCACCTGGGTGGCAGGGAATCAATTATTTGTGCCATCACCTGCTGCCCCCCAGGGTGCATATTACCAGGAAGCTGAGCAGAGTCAGGACTCGAACACAGGCACTCCAGCATGATATGCTGGCCTCCCAAGTGGGGACAGCTTCCCCTTACAGTCTCTTATTTATTCTCCTAATTCATTAACCAAATTTCACATCCAATCTTTCTCATTAGATCCTTCAATTTTGTTTAAAACAAGTTGATCCAATTTAATCTCTATTCCAGTATTAAGGGAGCAATTCCCCAAAATGTATAAAGAGAATAATAATGGTTGTTAAGATTTAAACTTCAAAATCAATACTTCTTTGATCAACAAAAAACATTCCAAAGTCCTCGAAAAAGACATACTTGCTGGTAGACCTGTTAAGACTTAATGTTTACTACACCAGCAGTTAAGACATAAGTACCTGCAGGGTTCAAAATCTTAATGTGAAGGAAGGTATCCAAAGCAGGAATTTGTCCATGAGTAATTCCTTTGTATTAAGACCACAGAGCAGATCTATATTTACAGCAAATCTCAGTGATGAACACTGAGGATACAGACAGCTTGTCATGGAAAAGAGATGGCCTGAGGCTCCCACCTGATGTGGGTGTTTGCTGTAGTGCGAAAGTGAACAATTTATATCCTCTCAAAGGAAGTTGATTATAATACACTCAAAGAAAACCCAAGACAACTGAAGATAAATATGAAGAAAAGCTGTGACACAACTATATTTAGAAATATCAGAGTTGATGTAATAGAAAACTACTTTTGAAGACATATTCATGTAATTAGTCAGCAGAGCTGGTAGGCTCCAAGCACTGTCATATGGTCACTATGATATCGGAATACAGGATGCCATACGATATCATTGTGTGCTTATTAATAAATTCCCATTATTAATATGCCTGTGTGGGCTCTTGCCTAATATTCAAAGAATTCTGAATACCAGCATAAATGAACGAGGCAGCATATGTTTTAAGCTTTTATTCAGTGAGAAAAAATGCATAGGAGACTGAGGGCCCTATCTATAGGAGAGAGGAATCTGGATTCATACCGAGTACCAGGAGCCAGCCACGTACAGGAGCATCTAGGCCAGGAAGCATGGGGCAGGTGGCCCAAATGCCACATGCTCTGGAGGCCAGGGCCGTGCGGCCACACAATAGCAAGGAACCAAAGAGGAAAAAGGCACTGGGCACACCATGTCTCAGGCTTTTAATCCAGTTTCAAAGGAGAGTGGTTAATTAACCAGATTGGCCAGTGGGCGCACAAGTGTGGCCAGGTAGGGGCATGAGGTCACACAGGGGCGTGGTGAAGGTGTGGTCTTCTAGTCACAAACCCCATCAATTTTATTTTATATGCCTGCCTACAACTACTAGGCTAGCTTACTGTTGTATCCTGAAATATACTTGTGTTCTCCACAATTGACTGATTTCAGTTACAGAATTATTCCTTCCTTAAATTCATAATAAATCTGCATTAATTATCACCTATGGAAATCTGAGAATGTCAATTTTCTGTAGCCTCAATGAGCCAGTGCTAATAGATGAAAACCCAATTGAATGCTTTACCTTATCTAAACAGTGCACATGTTTAAAAGAGGGTTATTTAGCCAGGGAAGGATAATTGAAAGAAAGTCATAGAAGGAAATTCTGACCATGTCCATCTTACAACCATCCAAGAGCAACAGGAAAACAAGCACAGATGGCAAGTGTTCTGGTGTACTCTAAAACCATCTTCATGTGGAATGTATGTTTCTACCTCTGTTTTTTTTTTTTTTTTTTTTTTTTAAGTCTGGGATTAAAGTTCAAATACTCCAAATGGTCTCCTTTTTCTAACTTCATGCCTAATATCTACTTTGGATTATGGTTTTGTTTCTCACATACATAGGTCTATTCGAATTAAGTGCATTAATCAGTGGTACCTGAGTGTTATCCTCTATTTACTAATAATTTCCTATTGTGAATTAATTAATAAATCAGCATTTTTCACTGGAATCTATTAAGTTAGTTAACAAAAATAAAACAATTAGGCCAGTACCATGGCTCACTTGACTAATCCTCCACCTGCGGCACCGGCAGGTTCTAGTCCCGGTTGGAGCACCAGATTCTGTCCCGGTTGCTCCTCTTCCAGTCCAGCTCTCTGCTGTGGCCTGGGAGTGCAGTGGAGGATGGCTCAAGTGCTTGGGCCCTGCACCCGCATGGGAGACCAGGAGGAAGCACCTGGCTCCTGGCTTCGGATCAGCGCAGCGCCGACTGTAGCGGCCATTTCGGGGGTGAACCAACTGAAGGAATACCTTTCTCTCTGTCTCTCTCGCTCACTGTCTAATAATTCCTGTCAAAAGTAATTAATTAAATTAAATTATTTCCTTCCTGATCATATTCATATGCATCTCTAAAACTCTCAACCACATTGTCACCATCCTCTGATCCAACACTGGATTTCAATTCGAACTCACTTACCAAGGAATTCTAACTAATATTAAACATGTCACACTAATATAGCATTTTACAAGTCTAAGCTGTTTTACTTTCTTACTTCATATTTCAGCCCAAGCTCTACAACTTTACATAAACTCTTGTCTGTTCTCTAAAGCAGTGCTTCTCCACATGTAATCCAAGCCTCTTCTGCATCAGAAACACCAGTAGGCCTGTTAAAAGGAAAACTCCTCTGTGCCCCTATGGGATTCTGTGCATACTGAGAGTTGATAAACATGACTGAAAGGTGAATGAGAACACAAAATTTTAATTCCTGGGATGCTGTGAGGATTATTGTCATGTCATTCTACCCTAAAGTTTTTAGGTAGTGCTCCTTACCCAGAATGCCTATTTGAATCATGTGGAATCGCCAATACACTTCCAGGACTTGGTTCAAAGGAGCCCCAATACCCAGTGATTCTAATGTATATACAGGATAGAAAAATCTATTTTTCATTATTTACCTTTCATTCTTATTGCTCTAGGCTTCTGTGCCAAACTTCAGTGTAATACCCAGATTTTAAAATATTTTAAAATATTATATAAAGCCACAAACAGATTTTAATAGGAAAGTATCTACTCATCAGCAGAACATGCAAATATGAGACTTTTGGATAAATAATACTATCTCAATCCAATAATATTCAGCATGTCAGATATTCCCTGAAAGCAGAAAACCACTGAGAATGAATGAATATCCTGGGTTTAACAACATTTTTCCAATTATAATCTTATTTTGTGGATGAAGTTTAGTAAATTAGAATGTTGCAATGCTGCACACTGGCCTTGTCTGACATGGTACCCACAACCACACGGGCTAATTTAGATTTCAAAATCCTTTTTATTATTAATTATGAATTTGCAAAACAAAAATGAACCACATCGAGCTTCCCCTAATTTTTTCATCTCAACTCCTTTTATCCTTCCCATTCCTGGCCTCCTCTTAGCCTCCACTCGTCAGCATTCATTATCTACCCCCACAGGGTTGTAGTCCCACTTCAGAGATGAGGAAATGTCTTAGACCACTTTCAGTTGCTAATAACCTCATGCCACAGATAGGATAATAAAGAAAAGAGATTGATTTGGGATCACTGTTCCAGCTCAAGGTTTATGGGGCAGGTATGGAAATTGTCTTCTCGCTGATGATATCCTGAGGTAGCACAAGGCATCACATGATGAGAAACAGTGAGAGAGAGAGACAGAGAGAAAGGTCTTCCTTCAATTGGTTCATCCCCAAAATGGCCACTTGGCTGGCACTGTGCCGATCAAAGCCAGGAGCCAGGTGCTTCCTCCCGGTCTCCAGTGCAGGTGTAGGGGCCCAAGGACTTGGGCCATCCTCCACTGCCTCCCGGGCCACAGCAGAGAGATGGACTGGAAGAGGAGCAGCCGGGACTAGAACCCGGCGTCCACATGGGATGCCAGCGCCGCAGGTGGAGGATTAAACAAGTGAGCCACAGCGCCAGCCCCAGAGACACCTCTTAATATCTCATATTTGTGATTATTGTTTCTATATGAGTTTTGAAGGGGACAAACACACATGCCGAAGTAGGAAATAAAGCACAGATTTAGGTGACTTGCTACATGTTTTGGAGAATTAAATTCAAGAGCAGGGTCCTGCATATAGTCATGAATTATGAGTGGATGAGCCATTATGATCATTATCATCATCTTACAATTGCCAAAAGCAAAAAATTAACCATTTACTATAACCCAAACATTTTTTTTCAGATGGTTGAGTTAATTTAGCTAACTTCCACAAGAAACTGAAATGTGTATTTTATTGTATTTACTATAGAAATGTGGTAGCAGAGGCTCAGAAGTTACCCCACAAACGCACAATCAGGCCACAGAAATAGAATGACTGTTGCCTATATACTTGTGTGCATGCATGTGTGTGTGATATCATATATTATCACATAAAGCTAATATAAGAAAATCATTATGTCAATAAATTTTAACACAATATTTTAAAATAGAAGTTTTGTAATACATGTCAGATGTAACCAGTTATAAAGAATTCTCAGCATGAATAGTTTAAGTAGACCACTTAGAAACATAACTATAAATTTGTTTACTTAGTCATTATAAAAATACCAAGTCACTCTTCAGGTTGTCTGTGGGGAGCAACTCGAACTAGACTAAGTTACTGGAATTAAGACTTATTCTATGCATCTGCTCTCCCACAATATGGCGCTGGGAGAGGAGTAAACAACTTTTACACAGCTGCCTCCAGGTTGACCAGTAACCTGCAGGAGCTGATCCTGCTCCTGATTGGAGGAGAGCAGCGTACTCGGCGTGTGGGTAGCAGAGTTGGGATTGGTGGAAGAGGACTAAAAAGGAGGAGAGAGACAACATGCACCAGGAACATCTAAGAGGAACATCCGAGAGAGCCGGCCGGCAGTGTGCCGCTCCCCCGCAGAAGTGGGGAAAGTGGCAGGGGGAGCCGCCCTTCCACGGAGGTGGAAGGATCAGCAGCCAAGCCGGGAAGGGCTGAGCAGACAAAAGAACAGCGCAGGGTCTAGTGTCGTTCCTCCGTGAAGAGGGGGAGCGACAGTTGTCTCTTTCCAAATTGGAAAGGAAATGCTTTAGTGCCATGTTATTGACAAGAAACTCTATTGAAGAAAGACATATTTGAGGTAACACTCAGTTTTAATAAGAATTAGTCCTAAACAGAAAGACAAATGCCACATATTCTCCCTCATAAAGCTCAGTGTGCCCTTAGAATAGCAACCACACCCAGACCAAGTGGGATTTATCCCTGGTATGCAGGGATGGTTTAATGTGCACAAAACAATCAATGTGATACAACACATTAACAGACTGCAGAAGAAAAACCATATGATTATCTCAATAGACGCCGAGAAAGCATTTGATTAAATACAACACCCGTTCATGATGAAAACTCTAAGCAAACTGGGTTTGGAAGGAACATTCCTCAATACAATCAAAGCAATCTATGAAAAACCCACAGCCAACATCCTATTGAATGGGGAAAAGTTGGAAGCATTTCCACTGAGATCTGGTACCAGACAAGGATGCCCACTCTCACCACTGCTATTCAATATAGTTCTGGAAGTTCTAGCCACAGCTATTAGGCAAGAAAAAGAAATGAAAGGGATCCAAATTGGGAAGGAAGAACTCAAACTATCCCTCTTTGCAGATGATATGATTCTTTATTTAGAGGACCCAAAGAACTCTACTAAGAGACTATTGGAACTCATAGAAGAGTTTGGCAAAGTGGCAGGGTATAAAATCAATGCACAAAAATCAACAGCCTTTGTATACACAGACAATGCCAGGGCTGAGGAAGAACTTCTAAGATCAATCCCATTCACAATAGCTACAAAAACAATCAAATACCTTGGAATAAACTCAACCAAGGACGTTCAAGATCTCTATGATGAAAATTACAAAACCTTAAAGAAAGAAATAGAAGAGGATACCAAGAAATGGAAAAATCTTCCATGCTCATGGATTGGAAGAATCAATATCATCAAAATGTCCTTTCTCCCAAAAGCAATTTATAGATTCAATGCAATACCAATCAAGATACCGAAGACCTTCTTCTCAGATCTGGAAAACATGATGCTGAAATTTATATGGAGACACAGGAGACCTCGAATAGCTAAAGCAATCTTGTGCAACAAAAACAAAGCCAGAGCCATCACAATACCAGATTTCAGGACATACTACAGGGCAGTTGTAATCAAAACAGCATGGTACTGGTACAGAAACAGATGGATAGACCAATGGAACAGAATTGAAACACCAGAAATCAATTCAAACATCTACAGCCAACTCATATATGATCAAGGATCCAAAACCAATCCCTGGAGTAAGGACAGTCTATTCAATAAATGGTGCTGGGAAAATTGGATTTCCCCGTGCAGAATCATGAAGCAAGACCCCTACCTTTCACCTTACACAAAAATCCACTCAACATGGATTAAAGACTTAAATCTACGACCTGACACCATCAAATTATTAGAGAGCATTGGAAAACCCTGCAAGATATAGGTACTGGCAATGACTTCTTGGAAAACACCCCAGAAGCACAGGCAGTCAAAGCCAAAATCAACATTTGGTGTCGCTCCCCGTCTTCATGGAGGAACAACACTAAACCCTGCCTAGGCTTCATATCCGAGTCACGGCACCATTATGTCGCTCCCCCTCTTCGTGGAGGAATGACACAGGACCCTGCGCTTTTCTTTCGTCTGCTCGGCCCTCCCCGGGTTTGCTGCTGGTTCTTCCCGGGTTGGCTACCGTCCCTTCCACCTCCGTGGAAGGGCGGTTCCCTCTGCCACATTCCCCACTTCCGTGGGGGAGCGGCACACCACGGCCGGCTCTCTTTGGGGCTGCACAGGTGTTCCTTCAGATAGATGTTCCCCTTCAATGTTCCTGGTGCATGCCGTCTCTCTCCTCCTTTATAGTCCTCCTCCGCCAATCCTAACTCGGCTGCCCACACGCTGAGTATGCTGCTCTCCTCCAATCAGGAGCAGCTCCTACAGCTTGTCAAGTTGGTGAGAGGCAGCTGGGTAGAAGCTGTTGCCTCCTCTCCCAGCGCCATATTGTGGGAGAGCAGATGCATAGAATAAGTCTTAATTCCAGTAACTCAGTCCAGTCCGGGTTGCTCCCCACATTTGGGATTGCATCAAATTGACAAGTTTCTGTACTGCAAAAGAAACAGTCAGGAAAGTGAAGAGACAACCGACAGAATGGGAAAAAATATTTGCAAACTATGCAACTGATAAAGGGTTGATAACCAGAATCTACAAAGAAATCAAGAAACTCCACAAGATCAAAACAAACAGCCTGCTTAAGAGATGGGCCAAGGACCTCAATAGACATTTTTCAAAAGAGGAAATCCAAATGGCCAACAGGCACATGAAAAAATGTTCAAGGTCACTAGCAATCAGGGAAATGCAAATCAAAACCACAATGAGGTTTCACCTCACCCCAGTGAGAATGGCTCACATTCAGAAATCTACCAACAACAGATGCTAGTGAGCATGTAGGGAAAAAGGGACACTAACCCACTGTTGGTGGGAATGCAAACTGGTTAAGCCACTATGGAAGTCAGTCTGGAGATTCCTCAGAAACCTGAATATAACCCTACCATTCAACCCAACCATCCCACTCCTTGGAATTTACCCAAAGGAAATGAAATTGGCAAACAAAAAAGCAGTCTGCACATTAATGTTTATTGCAGCTCAATTCACAATAGCTAAGACCTGGAACCAACCCAAATGCCCATCAACAGTAGACTGGATAAAGAAATTATGGGACATATACTCTATAGAATACTATACAGCAGTCAAAAACCACAAAACCCAGTCATTTGCAACAAGATGGAGGAATTTGGAAAACATCATGCTGAGTGAATTAAGCCAGTCCCAAAGGGACAAATATCATATGTTCTCCCTGATTGGCGACAACTAACTGAGCACCAAAAGGGAAACTTGTTGAAGTGAAATGGACATTATGAGAAACAGTGACTTGATCAGCTCTTGTCCTGACGGTTGATGTACAATGTAATACTTTATCCATTTTAGTATTTTTTTTTTGTTCTATACCATTGGTTGAACTCTGTAATTAACACACAATTATTCTTAGGTGTTTAAAATTTAACTGAAAAGTGATCCCTGTTAGAAATTTGGAAAACATTATGTTGAGTGAAATAAGCCAATCCCAAAATGACAAATACCACTTGTTCTCCCTGATAGGTGACAACTAACTGAGCACCAAAAAGGAAACCTGTTAAAGTGAAATGAACACTATGAGAAACGGTGACTTCATCAGCCCTTACCCTGACTGTTGATGAACAACTTATTATGTTATCCCTCTTAGTATTTTTTTTTGTTTGTTCTACTTAATACTTTTGGTTGAATACTGTAATCAATACACAGTTATTCTCAATTGTTGAAACTTAACTGAAAAGTGATTGCTGTTAAATATAAGAGTGGGAATAAGAGAGGGAAGAGATGTGCAATTTGGGACATGCTCAAGCTGACTTACCTCAAACGGTAGAGCTAGAAACATACCAGGGGATTCCAATTCAATCCCATCGAGGTGGCATGTACCAAAGCAATCTCACTAGTCCCAGTGATCAATTTCTGTTCACAATTGATCATAATGATAGGACTAAGAACCAAAGGGATCACATAAACAAGAATAGTGTCTGCAATTACTAGCTGATAGAATCATAAAGGGAGAGAATGATCCAACATGGGAAATGAGATACACAGCAGACCCATAGAATGGCAAATGTCCTAATAGCACTCTGGCCTCATAATCAGCCCTTAAGGCATGCAGATCTGGCTGAAATGCCCATGAGAGTATTTCAGGCATGGAAAGCCAAGACACTCTGGGGAAAAAAAAAACCTAAATGAAAGATCTCCACGAGTGAGATCCCAGTGGAAAGAACAGGTCTTCAACGAAGGAGGTACCTTTCTCTGAAGGGAGGAGAGAAGTTCCACTTTGACCATGGCCTTGTCTAAATATGATCAGAGTCAGTGAACTCAGGGGGCTTCCATAGCCTTGGCAGCTCATGACAAGAGCCTAGGTTGATTATTGATGCCATAAACAAGAGTGTCAAATTGTTAAGTCAACAACAGGAGTCACTGTGTACTTACTCCTCATGTAGGATCTTTGTCCTTAGTGTGCTGTATATTGAGATTTAATGCTATAACTAGTACTCAAACAGTATTTTTCACTTTATGTTTCTGTGTGGGAGCAAACTGTTGAAATCTTTACTTAATGTATGCTAAACTGATCTTCTATATATAAAGAGAATCGAAAATGAATCTTGATGTGAATGGAAAGGGAGAGGGAGTGGATAAGGGGAGGGTTGCGGTTGGGAGGGACGTTATGGGGGGGAAGCCATTGTAATCCATATTCTGTACTTTGGAAATTTATATTCATTAAATAAAAGTTAAAAAATTTAAAAAAAAGAATATAAAAAAAAGAATAGCAACCACAAGAGAATGGGTAAAGGAGATAGAAGGAGGTCAGATAAAGGATACAAATCAGAATTAAATAGGAGTAAGTTCCTATTGTTACACTGTACAATGGGATGGCAATGATTCTCCCTTATTGTTTTCTGAGCAAATAGGAGGGAGGAGTTCCAAGGCTCCATCCGCAGAGCATGATGGGAAAGGGTAAGGAAACATTTGTTGCCCTGAATTCAACAGTATACATTGTATACATGTGTTGAAGTATCACATTGCATCCCATAAAAATGTACAATTATTGTTACTCAATGTCTTTTAATTTTTAAAAATGTATTTATTTGAGAGTTAGATGGGGGGGTGGAGAAAGAGTTTCTATATGCTAGCTAATTCTCCAAATGTATGTAATGCTAGGAACCAGGATTCAATCTAGGTCTCCCATGGGGGTAGCAGAAACCAAATCACTTGACAATCTCTGCTGCTTCCCAGGGTCTGCATTAAAAGTAAATATTTTTTAATTTCTAATCTAGGTTATTTTATGAACATAAACTAAGAATTTCATTTCTGTATATGTGTATATACATTGGAGCCAGCATTAGTCTACTAAGATGTCCAAAGGGTAAATGATGCATAACTGATGCCATTGACATAACACAACTCTAACCAACTACTTCTAGGCATTTTACTTATTTTATAGGCAGACAGAAAAGAAAAAGACAAAATCCAAAGGATCATACTAATGGAGTATGTCCAGTTTGCAAAACTTTCCCAGAAAATCCCTGCAGTGATTTCTGTTTGTTTTAACTTATTTCTGTTTCACTAGAATCCATATGAATTCAAGTAACCACCCTTGGACCAGTCATTAGAAGGTCACTGAAGAGGAAAGGGTAGAAGAAGGAGATTGGGTCCCAACCAAGAGTGTCTGCCACATTAATGTGTGGACCAACCACTGTGCAAGGCAAATTAATAGCTTAGTGTTTAAACTGTTAGATTTTATTCCAAACTCTATTTCATCCACATTGAAAATAAAAAGCACCCCAATGCCAGAAGAGAAATATGTGTTAGATTGCCAGCACAGTAAGATCACATTCTATTTCTTTCCCAGAGGTGATAAATCAATTATGATACATATTAATGAAACATGAAAGAAAATTTATTAGAAGCTCAATGACAAATATGGGTGGAAAGGACAAATGTGCTTAGCTGTCATATATTATTCTTGTGACAGTATTATAATCTCAGAACAGAAAAGAAAATAACATCTGACACAGAAATATTAACAAATCAACATCAAAATCAGAACCAATATAATATGTAAATATTGACACTGAAATTATTTCCTGATATATTAATTATTTCCTGATACTCAACATGTTAAAATACATTACGAATTGTATTCAAATTGAACTATTGTGCAGTAGCAACTGACATGAAAAGAAAAACTATTCTGCCAATGCAAGGGTACTTCAAAAGTTCCTGGAAAATTGAATTTCCAAATAAGATTATTTTGATGAAAAAAATATTTTGAGATACATACAGGTTCTCTATGAACTTTCTGAAGACTCTGTAACAATACCTAATACTTTTTTTGTGATCAGATATTCTACACTGCATGCTAAGTATCTTATATCAGTCATTTTATTTAATATTCAGAGCAATAGTAAAATAGAGGAATAATAAAATATGTTAATATTGCTTTTGTTGCTATTATTTTTGTTAGTCCTTAATCATCTCCAGTTTGCAGTTAAGAAAACTAACATTGGAGAGATTGAGTGGTTTGCAAGGCTATCCACACAGTAAAATCTCAGTGAGCCAAGACTATAATTCAGATTTATTAAAATCGAAGGCTTCATTTTTAAGTATACCTAGACTACCGTAGTCATCACATGTTCTCACTGCTACATGATATCAAAAAGAGAACCAAAACACCTGGGCCAAAGCCCAGTCATTCTCTGCTGCAGTTTGGTGAATCTAACAGTTCATGAAGTCATCAGATGCTCATACGTCACAAAGTACAGGATGAAGCAGCTGTGACACCACCCTATCCTTTGGCATGTGAATGACATTAGGTAGAAAAGAGTTTCTCCTGAGATTTTAAAAGGTGTTACCATTTCCCTTCTCACCTCCAAAGAAGAGAGCGACAGCAAAAATAATAAAGATAACATATAATATGATTTTCACATTTATTGACACCATCTATATTCAGAAGCAGGTTAAGTTTATTTGCTCCTATCGACTCTGATTTTTGGAATGTTACATGACTTCCATGCTTTTAGGTGATGTGAAATGGGTTACCATTAAACATGTGAAATTGAATATTGCTTCACCAATGGACTTTTGTAGGAGGAGGAAAGAAAAACATTTCCTGCCCATTAGATAAATAAGTAGAGCTGTGCACTCTCAGCTTCTGTTGTTAAAGTAGGTAGTTTTTAAGGTAAAGTTTATAGTCGTTCTCGAATAACTGCTTATACTGTCTCCTTAGTAATGTCTTTTAAAAATGACTTCTGTAACCATCACATAGCCCCTCTGATAACATCAGCTTAAACCGCTCATGACAAAAGATTCTGGGGTTAGACAAGGCAAAAGGGATCTTCCCCTGTCCTTTACCTCAGGAAGGATATTTTCAAAATTATACTCGTCTAGAAAAATGAAATTAAACATTTAAAAGTCTTTGACATTTAAAAACTATTACAAATAAATTAAATTGTAATTGCAATAAGGTATGTTTATGTAACACTTTGTGTTTTTTCAACAACCTTCTAACTACATTATGCCCCACTTGGTGCTTAAAGTGACTTGCTAAAGGAGCTCAGTTAATTGGTGTAATCCTTATACAAACTGCAAGACTCACTTTCTTACCTTCTTCCTTTCAAATTTGTTCTTATCAGAGACAATCATGGCTACAAGTAGACAAATCCTGTATTTGCTGAGACTGTATGGGTTCCTGTTATGGGCCTCCCTGTAATTTTGCAAACAAAATTCCCCTGTGACAAGCACCATGGAAATTTCAAGATCCTCACCTGTCATTAGATCCCTCTCCCTTTGTGATCAGAATGGAGAATGAGGTAACTTTTCCACCGTGATTCTGCTACTTAGCTGTAATCTAAAGTGCACTGTAAGAGTCACCCTGAGGTTGGAAAACAAAACCATCACCACATATCCACATATACTGTAACAGAATTTTTTGCTTTCCTTTTTAGGAACCATCACAAATATGTTCCATGTAAAATGAGAAATTCTCATGTATGAATACTATTGAATATAATTTATTTTATATACCACACACAGTCACAGTTAAATGTTAAAGAATTAGGAAATAAAGATATACGACTGTTTGCTTCTCTTTATTAATGCGTTTTTTGTCATTAAGCTCTAAATCTTTATTTCAGATCCTAGACTATGGTGGCACCATCCATGTGTGCCAAAATATTACCCTTGCTTTCTTTGTTAGAAACAAAGCTCCCAAGGCAGACACACTCTAAAAAGAAACTTATTTTTCCATCTGGCACCTTGAAATAGACTGATTTCTGTCCTTTGTGCATGTATACATATCAACTCATCTCATGTAATCTCTGCACATTTGAATTAGGTCTAGATGACAGTTATCAGCCATGTGATCTCTCAGATAAAATGCTTGCCCTTAGGAAATCTTCAGTTTACATATACAAATAATGCATTTACCTGTATAATGAGGTTCATCATATGATGGGCATTATATGTATTAATAAAACACTGTAATAATTACTATTTATTGAGTTAAGTAATGCTTTACATGTATTATTTCACTTAATAATCTTAAAAATACTGCATAGTAACTCTTAGTATCCTCATTTAACTTTGAAGAAAGCCAAGGCTCAAAGAAACTGTAATTCTTCCAAGGTCACAATTATAAAGTGGCAAAGAAATTCAGTCCCAAATCATTTTTACAGCAAAATCCATGTCCTTCTCATTTCACCCAGCTCCCTCTAATTTTAGAGCACAAACCAATCCCAACTTAGAAAAATATGCTTTCAAATCAAATGAAATAGGAGAAAAGATGCAATGAACAGCCTGAGAATAAAATCATACATAACTTGAGAATAACATCATAATTCACGAAACAAGCCTGCATCTGCTATTCCAATGTACTGCCTGTGTTTTAGCATATTTTCATAATTTATTCATACCGTTACATTATTTTCCTCAACATAAATTGAATGTATATTTCTTTAACTTAGCAAATGTTTTTTAGTAAACCTGACAGAAAGTTCCCTACTAGCTGACACTGATTGGTAAGAGGCAATCACAAAATCACACTGCTGCCAACATGTTAGAATACTTTGCTCCTGTTAAAAGTAGGCTTCATTCAAATTAGAAATCAGCATTTAGGGAAGCTGAAAAATATACTAGCAGGTCCTCAACAAAGAGAAGCAGGCATTTGTCTTAGCTCATTTTCTGTTGCTACACAGAATACCTGAAATTGAGTAACTAACAAGAGGGACTCATTGAGCTCACAGCTCTATAGACTGGGAAGTCCAGGAGCACAGAACTGGCATTTGGTTGGCATCTAGTGAGCACCTTCTTCGTGCATGACATGGCAGAAGGCATCACAGGTTGATAGAACAAGCAAGCCAAAGAGAACTTGCTTTTATAACACAGCCAACACCCATAACCCATTAATTAATGCACTACATGACTCAGTCAATTGCCAAAACCCCTACCTCCAAATACAACTTAGATAGGACCCTGAGGATCCAACACATGAATTTTAGAGGACAAATATTCAAACCATAGCAGCGTTGAATGGATGAGTGACTGGCACTGATTTGGACATTTCAGGAAGTCCAGTCAAGAAATGGACAAAGGACTTAAACAAATACTTTTCAAAAGAGGAAATCCAAATGGCCATCAGACACACAAAAAAAAAATAGTCAGGATCACTAGCTGTCAGGGAAATACAAATCAAAACCACAATAAGGTTTCTCCTCACCCCAGTTAGAATGGCTTTCATACAGAAATCAAAAAACAACAAATGCAGGAGGGGGGGTGGGGGGATGTGTGGAATTGTACACTAATCCACTGTTGGTGGGAATCTAAACTGGTAAAGCCTCTATGGAAAACAGTATGGAGATACCTCAGGAATCTGAAAATAAATCTAATATATGATCCAGCCATCCCACTCCTGGGAAATACCCAAGGAAAATTAAATCAGCATATGAAAGAGTTATCTGCACCCCGTGTTTATTGCAGCTCAATTCACAATAGCTAAAACATGGAATCAACACAAATGCCCATCAACTCAAGGCTGGATAAAGAATTATGGGATATGTATACTATGCAATACTACACAGTAGTAAAAAAAAAAAAAAAAAAAAAAAACAAAAACAAAAACCTAATCTGGTCATTTACAACAAAATGGGTGACTCCGGAAATCATCATACTTGGTGAAATAAGCCAGTCCCAAATGGACAAATACCACATGTTCTCTCTGACCTTTGATAACTAATAGAGCACTTAAAAGGCAATCTATGGAAGTGAAATTGAGACTTTGAGAAGCAATGACCTGAACTGTCAAGGAACAGTTTTTTTTCCTCATACTATTTGTTGAACTATTTACTTACGACAGAATTAAACATATGTGTATAAAGTCAATTGAAAACAGATCTTAGTAAAAAACAAGAGGAGGAATAAAAAATAAGAGTAGGAATAAGAGAGGGGGGGGAGAGGATTTGGGAGTATGGGTGGGAGGGTGGGCAGAGTGGGAAGAATCACCATGTTCCAAAAGTTGTAATTATGAAGAGTATGATGTTTCTAACTATAAAGCTATATGGTTCTATATACTTTCCTACTTATTTATTTCTAAGGGTACAGCATAAAAATTTGCCATGGGACTCCAAATCCCCTTAAGCTGGGTGAAAAAAATACCATTTTAAGTGTTAAAGTGGTAATATGGATAGGATCTAGTAATAATAATAAATAAAATTAAAAAGGAGTGAATGCTCCAACATGGGAAGCAGTCCACATAGCAGACTCATAGAATGATAATCACTTTAAGTAAGTCTGACCTCAGAATCAGCCCTTAAGGTTTCCTGGTCCCTTAAGGCTTTCTGGTGGGCTGAAAAGCCCACCAGATAATTTCAGGCATAGAAAACCAAGACACTGTGGCAAAAAATTTCCTGCATGAATGACCTGGATTGGTGAGACCCCAGTGGAAAGACGTGATCATCAAAGAAAGAGGTACTTTTCTCAGAAAGGAGGAGAGAGCTTCCACTTTTATTATGGCCTTGTCTAAGTACTCATGTAGCTTGTGGATTCAAAAGGTTTCCATAGCCTAGGCAGCTCGTGTCAAGGGCTCGGGTGATCACTGACATCATACATAAGAGTGTTAATTGTTAAATTAACAATAGTCACTAACTCCCCATGCAAGACCTCTGTCCTCAAAGAATTGTATTATAATTACGTCTAAGTGCTCGCAAAAGATGCAGCATTCTTGGGTACTTCTTTAAAGTTAATTAAGTTTCTAAAAAAAAAAAAAAAAAAGAAGTGAAATTAACTTCAAGATGCAATGACTTGAACAGCCCTGTCTCAATTGTTGAGGAACAGGTTTTTTTATCATTTGTTATATTTTTTGCTTTGTTTTGTCTTCTGTGCAAATTGTTGAACTCTTTACTTAGTATAGATTTGGTCTTCTGTGTATAAAGTTAATCAAAAATGGATCTTAATGGAGAATGGGACTGGGAATGGAAAAGAGGAGGAGGAGGGGTGGGAGAGTTGGTGGGAGGGAGGGTATGGTGGGAAGAATCATTGTATTCCTAAAGTTGTACTTATGAAATGCATGAAGTCTGTATTCCTTAAAATAAAAGGTTTCTTGGGGGAATTGGGAGTAAAGAAACCACATTATTTTTAACCCAAAAGCATTAAAGGAGACAAAAAGGACAATTAATAAAGCTAAAAGTTACAACTCACAATAACATAATACGATTATTATTATAAATACATACAAATAGATAGGAGTGGAAGTTACAGTCAGAGATTACAGGAGGTATGGGGTGGTAACAATGAGGTTTTAATTATACCTCTTTCATCCTATCACATGAAATTAGGGAACAATAAATATCTATAGAAGACTATAGAAGATCTGAATGATTTATATTAATTTCAGCAACTAAAAATAGAGAATAAAATAATAAGCATCTTCATTTTCAACTGCCCATAAAACAATGACTTTCAGTGACTATTAAAAAGGCTGTAGAATATGACCAATAAAATATATCTGATTAATATGTATGAATTCTGGACAAAAGAAGAAAATATTCGCCAATAATTCTACAATTCTACATAAATAATTCTGGAATTGAGCAAAACCTCAGCTATGGTAAGACACGGAACTATATTACTGAAAATACAAAAGAAAAATTAATAGGCTCAAAGATGATCTGAGTACTGGAGTTATTGACAAAGATTTCAAATAACCACAATTAGTATATTAGTGCAGGTATCTCTTTGACACTGATTTCCTTTCTTTTGAATATATATCTGGTGTTGGGATTGTTGAGTCATTTTTCAATCCTATTTCTGGTTTGTTAAGGAACTCCATACTTATTTCCATTGTGGCTGCAATAATTCACATTCCTACTAAAAGCATGAGTTCCCCTTTCTTTACAACCCTCACCAGAATTTCTTCCTTCTGATCTTTTTGATAATAGCCGTTCCAACAGGAGTAAGATGCTGTTTAATTGAGGTTTTGATTTGCATTTTCCTAACAGCTAGCAATATTAAGTATTTCTAAACAAGTATGTTGGACATTTCTATCTTCTTTCGAGAAATATCTATTGATATCCTATGTCATTTCCTACCTGAATTGTTGCTTTTTTGCTATTGAGTTTTCTTCATTACTTACATATTCTGGATATTCGTTGTTTGTTGGAACAGTAGCTTGCAAGTCTTTTCTCCCATTTTGTTTGTTGTCTCTATTAATTTTTTCCTTTCTTGTGCAAAAGCTTCTTAGTTTGATACAAGAAGTATTTACTGCAGAATATTCACAGTATCCAAGATACAGAATCAACATATTCATTAACGGATAAATTGATAAAGAAAATATGATATACTTATACAGTGGGATATTTTTATACTGTAATGAAATCATGTGCAGCAAAATTGATGAAACTGGAGGACATTATATTAGGTGACATAAGCCAGACAAAGACAAGTGCCACATATTTTCCTTCATATGTGGAGGTTTTAGGAATTCACCAAAATAATGATTACTAGAAGCTGAGGAAAGTGGAGGTAGAGATGTGTAAGGGGTAGTAGATAACGGCTATCAGGTAAATAGAAGGAATAAGTTCCTCCAGTTATATATCACAGAGTGGTGATTATAGTTAACAATAACCAATTATGTATTTTTTGAGCAAATAGAAGAGAGGAGCTTGAAATCTCCAATCATAAAGTAATGAAATTATTCATTAATCTGATTTAACCAGCACATACTGTATATGTTTATTGAAATGTCATGCTATATTATATAATATATACACTTACATATAATAAAAACTTTTTAATGTTTAAAGAGATGGAAATATTAAGTAACCTTGTTTGATCTTTGTTATTGACTATATGCATTATCACACTTACTCATATACATAGGCAATTTAAAAAAATAAAATAATAAATTAAACATGAATTTAAATGAAAGGTGAAGATTTTACCATAGAATTGCAATCTATATAGAAAAATCCAATAAAAATTACAGAAATTTAATAGACGGATATAAAACTATATTATGCATAGCAGAAACTATAATTAGTTTAGCTATAAGATGGAACATTTATAAATTATATATAATAAAATTGGAACATTTCTGGAGTTCTGGAAGTAGAGAATAGACATTATGCATCAGAAAGCATAAAAAATGCTGCCCAAGAATCTTCCCAAGCTGGCAAAAGATATTAAGCCAAAGTTTTGAGAAATTCTTTATATTTCAAGCAAGTAAAAACAAAGGATTTAAGATAGAAAAAACTAAAATTATATCTAACCCCATGCTATGAGGGATGAAATGGGTTGTCTTTGGATGGAAGCCTGAGATAAATGTTGGAAAAATTGTTAATTTCTGCATCTCAACTGAAATATCTGTGATACAGGCATTGTCACTGTGTAAAAATTAATAGAGATAAAAGTGTGCATTTTACAGTATTGTGCAAACATTTCTCCTCAGTTTATAAGTTTAACAGATATTCCTCAGTTGTTTTTTCCTATCTAGCAAGTCACTTCCCTCTGGCACTGTGCCCTGGTCCATCACTGCTAGATCTCATAAAGTAGGCAAGTTGAACAACACTTCAGAACAGGATACAATACTAGAAGTGAATTTAACAGTAAAAGCTTGTCCCTTTCTGCCTGAAAAGTTTCAGAAAAATAAAAGAAAGACGACATAGGAGGGAGTGGATATAGTACGTGCCCTTGTGTACATCCTCAGCTAATGAAGTGCCAAGGAGGAATATCTAGTAAAATATGTTACCCTTGGTTTAGACAGCCCAAGAGCTTTGGAAAGGTGACAGATGCTACTAGATTCATTCCCTCGTCTGTTTAAGCAGTTTAAATTCTCTGGGAGAACATCCTTATATGATTATATCAACATGGTATGGGGTAGTATTTAGGTAAGAAGTCCAGAAATGAGCTGAGTGAAGCAGCTCTCCAGGCTTCCTGAGCTCTACTCAATGTGCACAGGAGACCCATATTTTGCCACACTCAAGTATAAGGGTTTGTGGATGCTGAGCATGGAAGCTTACAGGAAAGAAAACAGAGGCCCCACATACAACTGGGCAAAGTGGCTGCTTTATATGAGGTTTTACTGTTCAAGGCATGAGCTTCTGTAGGGAGTGCCAGTAGTTACTCTCAAAAACCGTTAAGTCAGTAGTCAACATCATTCATACCTCAGTGTTCACCATTAGGTAAAGTAGAACCAGATCAGTTAATCTCCATCAGAAATTACAGAGTGCCTATGGGATAGGTAAAGACCTGAGTCCCTCTTCTGCCCTTCCAACATCAGGATATGTAACTGCTCTTAGATGTATCCAGATTCCAGTATCAAATGAGAGGGGATTGGGTGAAACTGTTAAAGACTAAGCACTTATCTAAATAGACTTGCATGATCTTACAGCACAAAATCAGTCTGAATAGATAATTTAATGTTTAATGGACTAAACACTTAGACAGGAAGAGACATTACATGAATTGGTAAGTAAAAAAAGTAAGATAATCACAGGAAATAAAAATGTTACATATTTTTAGTGCATCAGCATAAAAAACCAATTTAGGATAATTTATGATTATTTTACAACATCAAAGAAAATAATTAAATATCACATACAATTTTTATCTTCTAAACTAATAAAATCTAAAATAAGTAATCCCAAAGGCTAACAAATTTTTGTTTGTTTGTTTTGTTGTTTTTTAACTTTTATTTAATAAATATTAATTTCCAAAGTACAACTTTCGATTATAGCAGCTTTTCCCCCCATAACCTCCCTCCCACCCACAACCATCCCATGTCCCAATCCCTCTCCCATCCCATTCACATCAAGATTCATTTTCAATTATCTTTATATACAGAAGATCAACTTAGTATATACTAAGCAAAGATTTCAGCAGTTTGCACCCACACAGAAACACAAAGTATAGAGTACTGTTTGAGTACTAATTATACCGTTAATTCACATAGTACAACACATGAAAGACGGAGATCCTACATGGGGAGTAAGTGCACAGTGACTCTTGTTGATTTAACAATTGATATTCTTATTTATGACGTCAGTAATCACATGAGGCTATGGAAGCCTCTTGAGTTCACCAACACTAATCTTATTTCCAAAGGCTAACAAATTTATAATAGCACTATTAACACTTACACACTATGACAGACTAAATCAGAACACAATTTGGCAAAAAAAATCATAAAATTTATGCAGATGCATGCATGATTACATGTTTAATGAAATAATATTTCATGAAAATTCATTGGCATGTTATTTATGAAATGAAATAACTAAAGGCAACCAAAATGGCCGATAACAGAAAATAATAAAGAAATTTTGGTATATATACTCTGTGGAATATTAGAAATCCAGTAATATGTACAATTATTTTAAAAAGTACATTGGTGGGGCCCAACATTGTGGTGCAATAGGTTAATCTTCCAACTGTGGTGGGAGCATCCCGTATGGATGCCGGTTCTAGTCCCAGCTGCTCCTCTTCTGACCCAGCTCTCTGCTGTGGTCTGGGAAATCAATAGAAAATGGTCCCAGTCCTTGGGCCCCTGCGCCCACGATAGAGATCCAGAAGAAGCTCCAGGCTCCTGGCTTTGGATCAGCTCAGATCCAGCTGTTGCGGCATTTGGGGAGTGAACCAGCGGATGGAAGACCTTTCTCTCTCTCCTGCTCACTGTCTGTAACTGTACCTCTCAACTAACTAAATAAAATATTTTAAAAAATAAAAAATGAATAAATAAAAAGTACCTGGGTTTAGGAAAGTTACTTTGCATAAAAACACAATAAATAGAATATAAAATTACAGGGGCTAGCATTGTGACATAGTGGATTAAGCTGCCACTTGTCAGAGTAGGATTAATCAAACCATATAAGAGCACTAGTTTGAGTCCCAGCCACTCCACTTCTAATCTAACTCTGCTAATGCACCTGTGAAAACCATGGAAAATGGCCCAAGTGCTTGGGCCCTGGCCACTCATGTGGGTAACTTGGATAGAGTTCCAAGTTTCTAGATTTGGTCTGACCCAGTCTCAGCTGTTGTGATTTGGGAGGTTAATCATGGATACAAGATCTCTTTTCTCTCTCTGTCACTCTGCCATTCAAATTAATAAAATAAATCTTTTATTAAAATTACATGATTTATTTCAAAACATTCAAGGAAACTGAATTTTAAGAAATGTTTCGTTCAGTGCAAAAAAAAAAAAAAAATCCATGAATAGTTTTTTCATAACATGCACTTTCCAGGAGGTTTGTGAAATATCCTCATGTGTTTTGTTAAGCTTACAACTATATAAAAGTTTTATATGGGTTTTTTTTAAAGATTTTTTTATTTATTTAATTGAGAAGTAGAGTTACAGAGAAAGGGAAAGACCAAAAAGTCCTTCATCTGCTGGTACACTCCTCAAATGGCCCAATGGCCAGGGCTGGGAAGATCTGAAACCAGGAGCCAAGAGCTTCCTCCAGGTCTTCCAGTAGTGAGCAGGGGCCCAAGCACTTGGCCCATCTTCCACTACTTTTCCAGGCCTCAGCAGAGAGATGGATCAGAAGAGGAGCAGCCAGGACATGATCCAGCACCCATATGGGATGCTGGCATCCCAGGCAGAAGCCTAGCCTACTACGCCACACTGCTAGCCCCTTGTATGGATTTTAATAAAGTCTAGGATAACAATAAAAAATTAAAGAGTTTAACTATAGAGAGTGAGAAGATAAATGTATTTTTCTTTTAAATATGTTTTTTCAGTTGTATTATTTTACAATTTTTCTTACAAAATCAGAATCAATCATCTTTTTTGGAAATCAGACTCAGTTAATGTCTGGGATCCCTAGTTTGATGCCTTCTTTCCAAGAAAAGTTAGGAGCCCTGGGCTTGATTCTTGGCTTCTCCACTACTAGAAAGTTACTTAACTCTCTTCCCCAGCAACAGGTTAAATGCAAAATTATTTAGCATCTTCCTAACAGTGTATGTTAGAGGACTGGAGAGTTTTCTAGATAAAAACTTAGAACAAGTCTTAGCAATTAGTAAGCATTCTGAGTGTTAACTGCTGTTGTTATAGTTCATTTTGTGTTTTAGATGATGTGAACAATACATCATGGTTCCCGAACAAAGCATTTGGTAAATACTGAATCATTCTGAATTGAATTAGCTTCACAATCTAATGAAAAAATGTGGATGCATCTGTCTTTTTGTTTTGATTCTTTTTGTTTGTTTGCAGCATAGTTAATGCATACACTCTTTTATGTTGTTATTGAATGAGTAATTTTAGTAGCAGACAAATTGAGTTATTTAGAATTAGAGTGCTCTTTCGTCTTAGTAGTATCTCAAAGGCAAAATAAATACTGAGTCCATGCAGCAGAGTGAGGATGTTCAGACAAAATGTGTAAGTATCTGAATTTCCCACTTAATGTATGTCGTAGTTGTCGTCATGTAAACAGATTTGGTATATTTCACCTCAATTTGTATTAGCTAGATATGCAAAACTGTCCCAATCAGTGGTTTCTGAAGTTCCCACAGAAGCACTTAAGACCACACTTAGTCATTTTGCACTAGAACATGAGATTTTTATAGATTCTTTCACTCCGCAGTACGCCTACACATGTATAAAGAAAAATAACACGGGATTTACTTTAGAAGGATTTTATGCTTTCCTTTCCAAGTTCTTTGCTTAATAATATATTCCTATGCAAGCAAAATGAATATCCTAGAGAATACTTTTTAATTAAAAAGGAAATTTATTTCAGTCCTTCTCTTCGCTCCCCTATATTCTTCTTCTTTCTCCTCCCCTCTGTTAACCATAACTCTTCTCCACCTTTCCCTGTCTCTTGTCTCCTTTTCTAATCCATATTTTCACCAAGATTCTGAGCCTGTGGATGAGTACTAATTGTTGTCACTCTCTGCTGATTCTTGACATAGGTGGTGAATGAAATGGGACTCCATCAGTGAAGGAAAGTTTAATAATACAGACACCTCAATCCCCATGGTTTTAAACAGCACGATGTATTTCTCATTCATACTCTTTCTCTTCTTGGTCTAACACTGGCTTTATGCCACACCATTCTTATTCTGGGAAACAAACTAATATAGTAGCCATTGCAGTGAGTCAATCAATGAGGGAGAAATACCCAGAGACAAGTCCACTCATTGCCTCTTATAACATTATTCCAGAAGTGACTTATATCACTCACCGTGATTCACGGACCAAAACAAGTCACATAACCACAAGTAACTTCAAAGGGCTGGAGAGTGCCTTCCTACCACACTCAGAATGGAGAATCACAAATAGTTGTCAGATAAAACTAATTGTTACTGTAAAATCAATGAAACATTAAAGAAAACAGGGTTCATTGTGGTTGCATGGCTAGTAACAAAAAATCAGACTTTTCTGGTATTTACTAAACATATCTCATTTAAATTTAATTCTGTAATGTTCTCTATTTTCCATTACTTACTATCTAAGAAATATAGTTTTATGTGCTGAAAAATCTATGGTTCTTCAAGATATCTTAAAAAACATGTTTTACCCTTCATGGACAGAGTGTTTAGTATTAAATTATATGTATATTGTTTCTATACTGAGTTGGTTGGTAGGTGGACTATATTTTATTTATCTTTTACCCAAAACTCATGAAACTATAAAAAAGAAAGGTGTTAAAAGAGAAGTTTCTAAAGAGTACATATCCCATAATTTCTTTATCCAGTCTATCGTTGATGGGCATTTAGGTTGGTTCCAGGTCTTAGCTATTGTGAATTGAGCTGCAATAAACATTAGGGTGCAGACCTCTTTTTTGTTTGCCAATTTAAATTCCTTTGGGTAAATTCCAAGGAGTGGGATGGCTGGGTCGAACGGTAGGGTTATCTTCAGGTTTCTGAGGAATCTCCAGACTGACTTCCATAGCGGCTTGACCAGTTTGCATTCCCACCAACAGTGGGTTAGTGTCCCTTTTTCCCCACATCCTCGCCAGCATCTGTTGTTGGTAGATTTCTGCATGTGAGCCATTCTAACCCGGGTGAGGTGAAACCTCATTGTGGTTTTGATTTGCATTTCCCTGATTGCTAATGACCTTGAACATTTTTTCATGTGCCTGTTGGCCATTTGGATTTCCTCTTTTGAAAAATGTCTATACCACAGTAAGAAACAACGAAATCCAGTCATTTGCAACAAAATGGAGGAATCTGGAACACATCATGCTGAGTGAAATAAGCCAGTCCCAAAGGGACAAATACCATATGTTCTCCCTGATCGGTGACGACTGACTGAACACCAAGAGGGAAACCTGTTGAAGTGAGGTGGACACTATGGGAAACGGTGGCTTGATCAGCATAGCCCTGACTGTTAATGAACAACTTAATACATTATCCCTCTTAGTAGTTTTTTTATCTGTTCTACTTAATATGACTGGTTTAGATCTGTAATTGATGCACAGTTATTCTTAAGTGTTGAAAATTAACTGAAATGTGATCCCTGTTAAACATAAGAGTGGGAATAAGAGAGGGAAGAGATGTATAATTTGGGACATGCTCAGGCTGACTTGCCCCAAGTGGTGGAGTTGGAAGCATACCAGGGGATTCCAATTCAATCCCATCGAGGTGGCATGTACCAATGCGATCTCACTGTTCCAGGTGATCAGTTTCAGTTCACAGTTGGTCATAGTGGAGGGACTGGGAGTCAAAGGGAGCACATAGACAAGTCTAGTACCTGCTAACGCTAACCGATGGAGTAAATAAAGGGGAGAGTGATCCAACATGGGAAGTGAGATACTCAGCAGACTCATAGAATGGCAGATGTTCTAAATAGCACTCTGGCCTCAGAATCAGCCCTAAAGGCATTCGGAGCTGGCTGAAAAGCTCATGAGAGTATTTCAGGCATGGAAAGCCAAGACACTCTGGCAAAAGATCTCTGCGAGTGAGATCCCAGTGGAAAGAACAGGTCATCAAAGAAGGAGGTACCTCTCTGAAGGGAGGAGAGAACCTCCACTTTGACTATGACCTTGTCTAAACAAGATAAGAGTCGGAGAACTCAAGGGGCTTCCATAGCCTTGGAAACTCATGACTGGTGCATAGGGAGATTACTGATGCCATAGACAGGAGTGTCAATTGGTAAAGTCAACAACAGGAGTCACTGTGCACTTACTCCTCATGTAGGATCTCTGTCCTTAATGTGCTGTACATTGAGATTTAATGCTATAACGAGTACTCAAACAATATATTTCACTTTGTGTTTCTATGGGGGTGCAAACTGTTGAAATCCTTACTTAATGCATAGTAAACTGATCCTCTGTAAAAAAAAAAAAAAAGAAAAGAAAAGAAAAGAAATTATCAATTCCCAACTTGACTCTCACTGGGATTAAACATGACAATAGGTCTGCTCTGATTTCATCATCATTTAAAAAAAATCATCTATTATTTTTCACTTTATGTTTCTGTGTGGGAGCAAACTGTTGAAATCCATACTTGATGTATACTAAGCTGATCTTCTGTATATTAAGATAATCAAAAATGAATCTTGATGTGAATGGAAGGGGAGAGGGAGTGGGAAAGGGGAGGGTTGTGGGTGGGAGGGACGGTATGGGGGGGAAGCCATTGTAATCCATAAGTCGTACTTTGGAAATTTATATGCATTAAATAAAAGTTTAAAAAATAAAAAAAAAATAAAAAAATAAAAAAAGAGAAGTTTCTGAGAAGACATAGGTGCCTACATAAAAGGAGAGCTAAATAAAGTTCAAAGGAAGGTTTAGAACTTTTATTGTATCACATGGTTATTTCACATCAAATAAAAACTACCCAATCTGTTATGATTCACACTATATTATGATTTTCAAGTAAATGGTAAAATTCTTTTGATCAGAGTTGAAAATCACTAAAATATATTTGCTTTTCATTGGTTTCCTCCAATAGTCTAAATGTGAGCATTTTTTAAAGATTTATTTATTTATTTATTTGAAAGAGTTACAGAGACAAAGGGAGAGACAGAGAGAGAGAGAAATCTTCCATCCACTGGTTCACTTCTCAAGTGGTCTCAACATCCAAAACTGCGTCAGGCCTAAGCCAGAAGCCTGACATTCCATCTGGGTCTCCCAGGTGGGTGGCAGAGTCCTAAGCTCTTGGACATCTTCCACTGCTGTCCCAGGTGCAGCATCAGGGAGCTGGATCGGAAGTGGAGCAGCGGTAACTTAAACTGATGCCCATGTGAGACGCTAGTACCACACGGGGCAGTCTAACCCTCTGCATCATAACTCTAATCCTTAAATGTGAGCATTTTGTGTTTGTTTTCTTTCCCAGATGCAAAGAGAGTTTGACTCTAGACATAAATAAATAGTAATTTTCTAACTGAAAAATTGTTAATTATTGACTTATTCTGTCTATATTATAGCATTCTGAAATGGAAAAAAAATGCTACTTAGGTGCCTCCATTTAGCTATTTCTACTTTCACCTCACTTTTACAACTTTCTCTCTGTGCACAAGAACACTCTTCCCCAAAGATCTCAATATAAGTACTTGAATAAAACGACAATATAAGCATAGCTATAAAGAATGCATTTAATTTCAAGAGCTGCTATAAAGAATTTTACAAATAGCATGACAACGTCCTTTTATTGTCGCCAATTTCATTACACAGCCTTCCTAACAACCCTCCGGAGAGCAGAGCAAGGCTAGTGTCAATCCTTTTTACCAATTCACTTGGTTACAAAAAAAGAACATTATCTTGACATTATGGGTATTGTTCTAGTTATTTGCAGTGTCCCCATTGTAACTTTCTCTGAAATATAGTGCTGAACACAGATGTAGTTTCTGAAGATCCTGCAAGTATTGTCAGCATTAATGGAATACACTCAAATTTTGTCCAAGTAAGCTGAACAGAAAACAACCCATTAGCTTAAAAACAAATATCCTATAGAACTATTCTTCAAACATGCTCCGAAGTGGTAAAAGAAAGGCTTCCTTTTACCTCTTCTGAAAGTTTCCTTATAAAAGGCTCTCAGGACATGTTTTCACTCAGATATCTCTCAAGGTTATATCACTAGGTATTAGATAATTGCTCCTTCTAAGCTGATACAGTAAAAACTTCAAAAAGCTTGCACAAAAGGTGTATTACAAAAACACTCCCCTTGAGTGTTTCACGTTGAGGTCCACAATTTATCAGAGATTTCAGAGTTCCACAAGTGATTTGTTCAAATTTTCAAATCTGTAATGTGTGATGATAAAAATCTTTTAAAAATATAATTAATTATATAAACTATGCAGAAATGGTGGAAGAATTCCACAATCACAAGACACTTGCTAGTCTAGGAATGACAAATGCAGCAAAGCCATGGTCTTGGTCTATTCTGAAATTAAAACTTTATTAAAAATGAATATAAATGTGTATGTAAAATTCATACAATATTACACATAATTCATGTATGTCACTGTATATCTAACACACTGAAATAAAACTTTATGATAATATTAGGTTGAAATGTTCTATTGTTTGTGTATCAAATATTTTGTTTCATAGCTATGTTAGAACTCCAAACATGAACTGTATATCGGGGCCGGCGCTGTGGTTAAAGCCCCAGTCTGCAGTGCCAGCATCCCATAGGGGTGCTGACTCAAGTCCCGGCTATTCCACTTCTGATCCAGCTCTCTGCTATGGCCTGGGAAAGCAGTAGAAGATGGCCCAACTCCTTAGGGCCCTGCACCTGCATGGGAGACCCAGAAGAAGCTTCTGGCTCCTGGCTTCGTATCAGCGCAGCTCTGGCCGTTGCAGCCATCTGGAGAGTGAACCGGCAGATGGAAGACCTGTCTGTCTGTCTCTCTCTCTCTCTCTCTCTGCCTCTGCCTCTCTGTAACTCTGCCTTTCAAATAACTGAATAAATAATTTTTAAAAAAACACTGTATACCTACTATTAAGTTTGCACAGGTTTAAGATATATTATAATCAAAAGAATTCACTTCAGCATAAGGAGTACATGAGAAAATTTTCCATTTCAAGAAGCTTTGTAGATGTTTGGGGTTGAGAGATGTTGCACTGTTGTAGACACTTCACTGAAAAATTGCTCCAGAACAGGTGGCAGTCAGAGTTACAAGCCTGCTGTCACGGAGGCATTGCCTCTGAGCCTCTGAGTCCTAAACAGACTTTGTTTGGGACAAAGAAAAGACTGATACTTCCTACTGTAACTCTACAGGGCCTCCGGGGTTCAGCAGTGGACAGCTTGGAGATATGAGCATGTCGTCCTTCTCTTTTTGCTTCTGGGCTTGCTTCAGACAGTGTTCTGGTCTTGGTTTCATTCTCTGCTTCTGACTTACTGGAAAACCAGAAGTGTGTCAAGTGACCAGAAGAGCAACAAGCAAGACACTAGAGCCAATGCCACTTTTTAACAAGAGCTATAACTTTGAGCAAGTTATTTGATGTGTCTGAGCTTCAGTTTCCTCATATTCTAATTAAGGAAAACGACTTTACAGAGATTTCTCAGGCTTTTATGTAAAGACATATAAAGCACTCAGTATAGTAAACAGCATGATAGGTGTTAAAAAATATTATACAATAATTACATCAGAGACAATAAAGCATTAAAGATCTAACATGTAAAATACATGACTCTACCAAGGGTATTTTAGGCTGTTTTTTTACAGACTCAGAGGATCAATATCCCCTTAGTCTAATAAATTTTGGGCTATGTTTCTAAAGACTGGGACAGGGCTTCGCTAGGGGTGGAATGTGCTGTCAAGCATCCCCCAGAATTTGGGGGGTGCTTCCTCACTGCTCACTACATAGTGGAGGCAGCTGATCTGCATGATTTACAGCTATTCAGCTGATACTAATGTAAAAAAGTGTGCTTTTAAATATTATTTTAAAAAATGGGAAACATCTAAGTGAGTAGAAATACATTAGCAATGAATGGTTACACCTAATTTGTACAAGTATATTGGGAAAACTATATTTTTATGATATTTTGTCACAAAAATTATAAGAAACCACAACTGTCCTGGAGTAAGAGTAAGATAATTGGACAAATCCTGGAAATTGTGAATAGTGAATATGTTCATTAAGCATCTTAAATTCCAGAAGTCTTCCACGCACTTGGAGAATACTGAATCATGGGCCATATGATATGACCTAGAAGGGAGGATTTACAGCTTCTAAAATCAAGAAAGACTCTCATTCATGTTTGCTAATGAATTGTGGCAGTCCAACAGGGAAGAATCATCTCCCAAATCTCCTGAATAATATATCCAGATGTCCTGTAAGATGCATTTAAAAGAACAGCCATTTTGTACCTGAAGCATTACTTTAGACACAATCAAAATAGACATTTTTTGTGTCAATAACCAACCAGTATGTCATGCCACTTGTAACTATTGGACAAATACAAGTATAGCCTCTTTTTATATTCAACTAGATGATAAAATGCTTAAAATCTTTCTGTTACAGATTCAGGTTTTTTTTTTCATAATATCATGTCTCCAGATGTATATAAAAGTATAGATACTACTTTTTAGCATATTAAATTTTATACATGTATATAGCATGTTATAGATTGTATACATTAGAGGTACCTAATCACATTATTATACAGCTTTGTCAATGCTTTGAATATATTTCATTCAGTAACTACATAAACGCTCCAAACTATTTCTTCAGATTTGCTAGAATTGAAGAATTTTAGAATGAGTAGGTAACAAAATATATCCTCAGACTAGAAATTGTGGTAAGGATAAAATAAATGAACACACAAATAATTTCTAATATAGTCCCACACCTTAATAGATCATCCCCCATACATTCTAAGAACCCTTCTGTCTCCCACTCCTCTGAAGATTAGTCATAAGCATGTATAAAGTTTTGTCTATATTTCAAGGAGCTGACAAATCTGAAATACAGCCATGTATATGAGCTTATGTGGTTTAAGTGAACAACCTTGTTGTTCAGTGGAGATTATAATGAATTGCAAACCAATAAGCCATCCAAACAAGTTAACTGTATAGCTACTATGTGTAAGTAATGAGTTGAGCCCTAGTAATATTACATGGCCAAGACTTGGCCTTTGGTGTTTAGAACATCAAGTATCATAAACCAGCCATAGGATGAACTTTGTCTGCAAATTTTTACCTAATGCTTATCCAAGGCAGCTTTTGTCACTATACCAATGCTCCACATTCTATAATTCCTGAAAAAAAGAGAAAATTTTGCCTGAAGACGACCAAACATCTAGGCAAGTTGTTTGGTTTTGCTTTCTTCCAATGCTTTTTCAAATATAGATCCAAATTGCATATATCAAATGTATTTCACTTAAAATATTTGTTTCATCAGCATTTTTCATTTTTGCATGGATTGTTAAAGAAGACATATAGATACACAGAGGTTTCTTATGCATAAGCCCAGTTTAGGTATAATCAGCAATTTTCATTTGTTTACCAACCCTTCAAACCCCAATAGAATCTGCGATTCTTGGCAGCAAATATGAGTTTTCAAAGTTTGATATGAACAGTTCATAGAAAAATGAATAAATGAATGCACATAAGGGCAGAAGACGAGGAGTAGCTGGACATTTATATGAGCAGACAAAAGTATACTAACACAAATAAGTGAAAAAACAGGAGATTACAAAATTAAGCCGTTCTGTTATTAACAGCTATGGTGCAATTTAAAAGGAAAAAACTATTCCTGCCAAGAAAACAAAGGCAAGTCTTAATTTGTGAGTTAAAGATGATACAAGTGGAGATACAGTATTCTATTACTGGAGGGTGTTGGCAGTGGATTTCAATTAAGTGAGGTTCCTAACATGAACATAAGGAATTTATTTAAAGCAAAAAAGTCTCAGTGCTTGTCCTCTCATTATTAATTTATTTTTATCTTATAATTACAGGAGCAACTTCGGTTAGAAAGGACTATGTTAAAATTCAGATTCTTTCCTTATAAAATGCTCTCAGAATGGCAGTTATCTTCATTCTTTGAATTCATTATTTTAGAATATATCATGAGTTGTAAAGGAAATACACACATATACCTAGAAAGCATTAGTATTTTGTGTTCTGCCTTTAAAGAAGCTAACATAGAGAATCACAGTAGCCAAATAATGAGATGAATCCCTGCAATCTAGAGGCTGGATAGCCTGGTTTGGCTCAAGGTGATTTTGCCATTAATTAGGAGACCCTTTCAGAGAGATGAAAAACTTTCATAAGAACAATGGCAAGAATCTAGCCTAGTACAAATAAAATTCACAATATGAGAAATTATAAAATTCAGCACAAGTATCATGACTCCTTCACCTCACTTAGAAATAGTTCTCATTCTATGTGTAAAATAATTATCGACAGCTTCTTTACAATTGTTTTGTGAAAATAAAATTAGAGAGTAGTAACTTACATAGCATTTAGATTTCTGTATAAGGTAAAACATAAAAGAAAACCCCTATTAGCAATCTATTACTTCCGCTTTGATAAATTCCTTTTATGCTACATACATTTATTGAGTACTCTCAAATACCAGTCACTGTGCTGGAAGCAAATTGTAATTCTCAAAACAACCGAAAGAGGTAGTTACTTCCTTTAAAATATACATTAAACTCTTGTGGCTGGCATTGTAGAATAGCTGGTTAAGCTGCTGCCTGTGACACCAGCATCCCCTATGGTTGAGTCCAGGCTGCTCCATTTCCCATCCAGCTCCCTATTAATGACCTGGGAAAGCAGTAGAGGATGGCGCAAGTACTTGGCCCCCTGCACCCACATTGGGGACCTGGTAGAAGCTCCTGGCTCCCGGCTCCACCTTGGCCCAGCTCAGGCCTTTGCAGCCATCAGGGGATTGAATCAGTGAATGGAATATTTCTCTCTCCCTCTTCCTCTCCCTCTCCATCTATAACTCTGCCTTTCAAATAAACAAATAAATCTTTTTTTAAGTTTTTATTTTTTTAACTTTTATTTAAAATATAAATTTCCAAAGTACAGTTTATTGATTACAATGGCATCCCCCCCCATAATTTCCCTCCCACTCACAACCCTCCCATCTCCCGCTCCCTCTCCCATTCCATTCACATCAAGATTCATTTTCAATTATCTTTTTATACAGAAGATCAATTTAGTATATATTAAGTAAAGATTTCATCAGTTTGCACCCACACAGAACATAAAGTGTAAAATACTATTTGAGTACTAGTTAAAGCATTAATTCCCATTGGAAACACATTAAAGACAGAGATCCCACATGAGGAATAAATACACAGTGGCTCCTGTTGTTGAATTAACAATTTGACACTCTTGTTTATGGTGTCAGTAATCTCCCCAGGCTCTAGTCATGAGTTGCCAAGGCTATGGAAGCCTTTTGAGTTCGCCGACTTCGATCTTATTCAGACAAGGTCATGGTCAAAGTGGAAGTACTCTCCTCCCTTCAGAGAAAGGTACCTCCTTCCTTGATGGCCCGGTTCTTTCTACTGGGATCTCACTCGCAGAGATCTTTCATTTAGGTCCTCTTTTTTTTTTTTTTTGGGGGGGGGGTGGGGGAGTGTCTTGGCTTTCCATGCCTAAAATACTCTCATGGGCTCTTCAGCCAGATCGGAATGCCTTAAGGGCTGATTCTGAGGCCAAAATGCTGTTTAGGATATCTGCCATTCTATGAGTCTACTGTGTATCTTGCTTCCCATGTTGGATCGTTCTCTCCCTTTTTGATTCTATCAGTTAGTATTAGCAGACACTAGTCTTGTTTGTGTGATCCCTTTGACTCAGACCTATCAGTGTGATCAATTGTGAACTGAAATTGATCACTCTGGCACATTGATTTTCTTTTTTTCTTTTTTTCTTTTTATTTTTTGACAGGCAGAGTGGACAGTGAGAGAAAGAGAGAGACAGAGAGAAAGGTCTTCCTTTTGCCATTGGTTCACCCTCCAATGGCCGCCACAGCCGGCATGCTGTGGCCGGCGCACCGTGCTGATCCGATGGCAGGAGCCAGGTACTTATCCTGGTCTCCCATGGGGTGCAGGGCCCAAGCACTTGGGCCATCCTCCACTGCACTCCCTGGCCACAGCAGAGAGCTGGCCTGGAAGAGGGGCAACCGGGACAGAATCCGGGGCCCCTACCGGGACTAGAACCCGGTGTGCCTGCGCCGCTAGGCGGAGGATTAGCCTAGTGAGCCAAGGCGCCAGCCCCCCTGGCACATTTCTAACTCCACCATTTGGGGCAAGTCAGCTTGAGCATGTCCCAAACTGTACATCTCCTCCCTCTCTTATTCCCACTCTTTATATTTAACAGGGACAATTTTCAGTTAAATTTAAACACCTAAGAATAATTGTGTGTTAATTACAGAGTTCAACCAATGGTACTAGAACAAAAAAAAAATACTAAAAGGAATAAAGTATTACATTGTACATCAACAGTCAGGACAAAGGCTGATCAAGTCATTGTTTCTCATAGTGTCCATTTCACTTCAACAGGATTCCTTTTGGTGCTTGGTTAGTTGTCACCGATCAAGGATAACATATGATATTTGTCCCTTTGGGACTGGCTTAATTCACTCAGCATGATGTTTTCCAGATTCCTCCATCTTGTTGCAAATGACTGGGTTTTGTTGTTTTTGACTGCTGTATAGTATTCTATAGAGTACATATCCCATAATTTCTTTATCCAGTCTACTGTTGATGGGCATTTAGGTTGATTCCAGGTCTTAGCTATTGTGAATTGAGCTGCAATAAACATTAAGGTGCAGACAGCTTGGTTGTTTGCCAATTTCATTTCCTTTGGGTAAATTCCAAGGAGTGGGATGGCTGGGTTGTATGGTAGGGTTATCTTCAGGTTCCTGAGGAATCTCCAGACTGATTCCATAGTGGCTTGACCAGTTTGCATTCCCACCAACAGTGGGTTAGTGTCCCTTTTTCCCCACATCTTCGCCAGCATCTATTGTTGGTAGATTTCTGAATGTGAGCCATTCTAACTGGGGTGAGGTAAAACCTCATTGTGGTTTTGATTTGCATTTCCCTGATTGCTAGTGATCTGGAACATTTTTTCATGTGCCTGTTGGCCATTTGGATTTCCTCTTTTGAAAAATGTCTATTGAGGTCCTTGGCCCATCTCTTAAGTGGGTTGTTTGTTTTGTTGTTGTGTAGTTTCTTGATCTCTTTGTAGATTCTGGTTATTAACCCTTTATCTGTTGCATAGTTTGCAAATATTTTTTCCCATTCTGTCAGTAGCCTCTTCCCCCACATGGAAGACAGGAAGAAGCTTCCTGTTCCTGGTTCCTGGCTTCAGATTGGCCCAGCTCCAGCTCTCGTGGCAATTTGGGAAGTGAACCATAGGATGGAAGACCTCTTTCCTTGTCTCTCTCCTTCTCTTTCTCTCTGTAGCTCTTCCTCTCAATTAAATAAATAAACTTTTAAAAAATATTCAGTATGTTACTTTATTTAATTCATTTCTTATTTGTTTTAAAATATTTACCAAAATGTGAATTTAGCAGAAGCTATAGACAGGTGGTTTTATATAAGAAGTGAAAAAAAAAAAACTTTATTAAGCAACTAAAAGGCAGTTTATCTGTTCTATAGTTCAATATTGAACTAACTCATTAAAAATGTTAAAGCTATGATCTGATTATTATTCTGTGAATTAGAATTAGATACCCAATCAAAATGGACATTAGACAAAATAAATTTGCCTTTTTTCCAAATATATTTGGATATTTATATCTATATCCATTATTCTCAGGTCCCAATCCTTTCCCCAAACTCTACTGTTAAAATTATTTCTTCAACGAAACATATGCAAACACCCTCATTATCATAAAAACTAAAGGGACAATAAAATATTATTTGCAAAAAAATTATGCACTTCTCTAGGCTTGTGTTGTGTTAAGGGTGAAGGAAAATGGCAGAGGAAGATTGCATCAAAATAACCTCTTCAGTTTGTTTTGACTTTAGAGGACAAAAGTTACTCATAAGACAAGGTGAATATATCCAAGTCATGTAAAAGTAAACTAAAATAACATTACAAAACTTTATCTGCAATTCATCAGCACTATAGATTAAAAAGGAGAAAATTTAAATTTTTAAAACCGCAAGTTGGCCATTTATTATCTCTAAAGTGAACACTTTATTTTTGGGTCAAATAGTCACCTTGTAAAGAGTAGATGAGGAGCTGACCTGAAAACTAAGAGGTGCTGTGAATGTGTGCTATTTTGCTAAACCTCACATTGTTTAAATCAGTTTCTACTGAATTGTAATCTGCTCCCAGAAAACATGGTTTTCTTTTCTGTGGGAAATGGGGCATCCATTTTCACTGTGCTTTTTAGCTGAGAACAAGGGGGTGAGGTCAGTGACCCACCATGTTTTAGTGAACCTGGGTACATGGATAAAGTAATGGAACTGTCAACACACATTACTAAGAGTGCATAATATGTTTTCTTTCATTTTAAGCCCTGTATCAGAAGTATAAATGCATCTGCTTTTATGAGAAAGAAATATCACAGTGATTTTATAAATATTATCACTGGCTGATAGAGTTATTGACCCATTAAAATATAATGTCTAAAATGCTTTTAAATGCTTATCTGTTTTGTAAGGAGATAAACTGCATGGAGATTAAACACTGCAATTATGAGTTTTATTATTATTATTACATATAACAATATTATTAATAATACATAAGAAATACAAATACCGCTATTTAGTACCTGAGATACAAAATTCAACTGTTTACTAGATGAAATTTACATGTTTAAGTCAGGGCCTCTGTAAATTAGGTCGACTGTTTTAGCTTGTTCTGATTACCTCTGTAGTTTCTTGATTAAAGTTAAAACTTGCTTCTTGACTTCTAAGAACTCTTATGTGGGTTAATTAACTCCAATCATCTGTTTGAAGTGTATGTAATGAATGTAGAATATTTCCCTTTAATGTTTGCAGTGACTTGGGTAATCCAAACCACAAGACTCTCACTGGAAACCCCTACAATGCAATCACTGGTGCAGTGCATTGTTAAATGTTTGCCAACCTGACCCTGATTTGTATGATTTGTCTGTATTTGTGCTGCAAATGCTCATGGACAATCTCAAGCTATCAACATATGTCACTGAACTCAGAGGAGAAAATAGATGTGCACTCTCACATGCCAGTATATACTGGCCACAGCTCTACTGACCTATTTTTTGTAACTTCAGCAATGCACTGTAATGATATGCAATTGAACTTTTGAAATTAAATGCACTGAGAAAAGGATCACATCTATTCTATATTAGGAGTATTATGAAAAATTCCTATTAGGTCTCATTTTATATGATAAACAGTAAGAGATATAGTAAATTCTGCAGAACTCCTCATACATCTATTTCTTCCCTTCTTGCCTTGCATTATCATATTCTTAAAATGTCAGTGTTGCTTCATGAAGCTCATGTCCTTCCACACACACACAAAAATTATGTGACATGTGGTGATGGGTCCGCATACCACCAGCATTGGATTTTTCTAAGAATGTCTTCAATTAAGAGTTACTCTTAGTCTCATCTTAGTCAAGACAATGAAGCATTCATAAAACTTAGGGATTTGTCTGAAAGTTCAAATCTAGATCTCCTTGACTGAAATTCTAGAAATTTTGATCCCTGCATAATTAGAAAGCTTCACAGAGGTTTATCCTGGCTACACTGTAGTCATTTTGACTTGGAAATGGAATCAATGTTCTTGATTTAAAATTTATTCCAGATCTTAGATGCTCATCCTTCCTGATAAAATAAGATTATCTACCTTATATGTGAATGATTTCATAGATTTTAGTTTTCTCCAAAAGGTTTTCCTTGCTAGCAAGTATTTTTCCTCTGAAGTTATTAAACTTGTTATGTTAGAATCACATGAATCTTGAGTGTAAACACCTTATTCTCCCATATATATCAGTACTTTCAATACTAAAACTTTGATTATTTGAGGCCATAATGTAGCATTATTTGATTACTTGATTTCTTATAAGACAACTTTAAATGAAATAAAGTATCAGGAATACAGTAACCAATTTGGCAAATGGCAATGAGAATTTTTAATGCATATCCTAGAGTCCACTCTGATTAAGTCTCATATATAAAAAAAAAACTTGGACACTAAGAGTGATGACCCCAATGTTTAACAAAATCCTGTTATGAAATCAGATTCTTATGGTCAGGAATTATCAAGTACAGAATTTTATACTAAAATATTGTATTTTACTTCCATATATTGAAACAATTTTTATTCTGGTTAATTGCATAGTAATCAGTAAATAAATCAATTAAATTTAGTGTCTTGCAAAAGCACTATGATTTTGGTTTTTCTGTAAGCCATCTTGAACAGATATATGAAATAGATGACTTACATGTCAGTTCTCTCCTATTCAATGTCCATGACAGCCATCACCAATCAAAACACAACATTCTTCTGGGCTTTTGTATGATCTCAGAAAAAAACTTGCCTTGAAATACCAAAGATCTTCAGTCACTGATTGAAACTTGCATGCTATTCTTGACATGTATATTTATAAGTTAACTGAACATTAAAAGCTAATGCAACATTCAGTCAACAACTGATCATTCAAGTATTTCTCTGATATAATAAGAGGGAAAAATTATATTACAAATTAAAGATCTTTAAGAGTTTTTACTTTTAGAAAGTAAGGTAATACTTTAAAATAACAGTAATGTACAATAGAAAATATTTTTAAATTTTAATGTTCTAATATTAAAATATATAAAAAATAAAAATACTATAGAAAGAAAATTTTACTAATAGTGCTACTAAAAACATAGGTAAAATATTATAGAAAAGGAGAGTTAAAAATTCAGATACCCTGAGGCATATTATAATCAACCTGTCCAAGCTTAAATATAAAGAGGGATTCACAAATTGCAAGAGACAAAAAGAAGCAAATAACACATAAGGTATCTCAATTTGCCTTAGACTTGCCTAACAGGCCAGCAGGGAATGAGATGAGTCTTTCATAGTACTGAAGGAAAAAAAATACTATTCCCAGCAAAAGGTATTCTTCAGATGTGAAGGAGAAATAGATTCCCAAACAAATAAAAACTGAGAGAATATATAACCACCAGATCAGTCTTACAATAAATGATAAACAGGGTTCTTCAAACTGAAAGAGAGAGATGCTAGTGAGCAATAAGCAAATATCAGAAAGTAGAAAACTCACTGGTTATAGTAGCTACACAAATTCAGAATGATTGATCCAATATCATAAACATGGTGCTTAAACCATTCACCAATAACAAATTATTTGAAATAAGAAATCAAGAAAGCATTTTTGATGGTTACTAAAAAATGAAATAAAATATTTGGAAATAAATTTAACCAAATAAAATTAACCAAAGAATTGAAAGATCTGTGTGATCTACAAACCTACAATAATTAAACATGGTATTGGCATGGTATTAAGCATGATATTGGCATAAAAATAGATCCATAGACCAATAGAGTGAACAGAGACTGTAGAAGGAAACCCATGCACCAACAGTCAACTGATCATCAATAAAGGTGCTGAGAATATACACTGGAAAAAATTGGACAGAAAACATCACTGGAAATCCTACAAGAGGAAGAGAAATTCCATGAACCTGTGTAGAGGGTGCATGAACCTGTGTAGAGGATGCAGATGTGCAGCACAAACATGAACGCAGCACACAACTGTAGTAGCCAAGAGCCAGAGCAGGTGGCAGCTTGGAGACAGAGGTGAGAACAGACTGCAGCAACCCATGCTGATATCCTCAAGGGAGATTATGGCATGAGTCCAGACTGAAGGTCTGGGGAACAGCAGTTGGAAAGAGAGAATGGATTAGTGGGCCTCTATAGTGAAATAATTACAGGAAACCTCCCCAACTTGAAGAAAGGGATGTTCAATTATAGGAAGCACATAGAACTCCTAACAGACGTTATCAGAAAAGATCTTCACCACAACACATTGTAGTCAAATTTTGCACAGTAAAACATAAGGATAAGATTCTGAAATGTGTGCTAGAGATACAGTAGGTTACTTTCAGAGGGTCTCCAATTAGACTCACAGCTGACTTCTCATCAGAAACACTAGAGCCTAGAAGGGAATGATGAGATATAATTCAAGTCTTAACAGAAAAAAAAAAAACTGTTAACCCAGAATACTGAACCATACAAAGCTCTTGTTCATGAATTAAGGTGAAATAAAGACCTCCCATAAAAAATAAAAATTTAAAGAATTTGTCACTGCTCATTCAGCCTAACAAAAGATGCTTACTTATGTGCTACACACAGAAACACAGAAAGTTAGCCATGATTATGAGAGAATGTGAAGGCAAAAAATCCCACAGTAAAAGTACAAAAGAAATTGAAAGTAAATAATAGAAATATTTATGGGAAAATGGTAGGGCCAAGTCATTACTTACAAATAGTCACCTTGAATGTTTGGCCTCGACTCTCAAGTAAAAAGATACAAATTGGCTCAATGAATTAAAAAATAAGAACCATCTATTTGCTGCCTGATAAGAAACATATCTTACCAATAGAGAAACACACGACATAAAGTGAAAGGATAGAAAAAGGTATTCCATGCTAATGGAAAGCAAAAAGGGCAGGTGTTGCCATCCTAATTACAGACAAAATAGACTTTAACATAAAAACTATTGAAAGAGATGAAGAAGGACATTATGCAATAATTAAGAGATCAGTTGAACAGGAAAATGTGACTGTAATAAATGTGTACACACTCAATTACAGGACACCTGGCTATTTAAATGAAATGTTAATAGATCTAAAGGGAAACATAGACTCCAATACAATAGTTATGGGAGACTTCAGCATCCCACTTTCATCAACATACAGATCAGACAGACAGGAAATCAATAAGAAACAAAAGAGCTATCAACATGATGGACCAAATGCATATAACAGATATCTACATAACTTTTCACCCCAGAGTTTCAGAATACACATTCTTCTCATCAGTGTGTGGAACTTTCTCTAGGATAGACCACATGCCAGGCAATAAAGCAAGTCTCATCAAATTCAAAAAAATCAAAATGCATGTTCTCTGACCACATTGGAAATCAACAACCCAAGAGTCTCTAGAACACATGCAAATACATAGAGACTGAACCACATGCTCCTTAATGAACAATGGGTCATAGAAGAAATCAAAAGAGAAACCAAAAACTTTCTGGAAACCATTGAAGATGACAATACATGATATCAAAACTTATGGGGTACAGCAAAATAAATGTTAAGAGGGAAGTTTATAGCAATCCATGCCTACATGAAGAAATAGGAAAGGTACCAAATAAATGAGCTATCAATGCATCTCAAGGATCTAGAAAAACAACAGCAAACCAAATCCAAAACTAGTAGGAGGAAAGAAATAATTAAAATTATAGAAAAAGTAGGCCAGCACCACAGCTCACTAGGCTAATCCTCCGCCTGCGGCGCCAGCACCCCGGGTTCTAGTCCTGGTCGGGATGCCAGATTCTGTCCTGGTTGCTCCTCTTCCAGTCCAGCTCTCTGCTGTGGCCCAGGAAGGCAGTGGAGGGTGGCCCAAGTACTTGGGCCCTGTACCCACATGGGAGACCAGGAGGAAGCACCTGGCTCCTGGCTTCGGATCGGTACTGCGCGCTGGTCGCAATGGCCATTTGGAGGGTGAACCAACAAAAGGAAGACCTTTCTCTCTGTCTCTGTCTCTGTCTCTGTCTCTCTCTCTCTCTCTCTCACTGTCTAACTCTGTCTAACTCTGCCTGTCAAAAAAATTTTTAGAAAAAGTAAACAAAATTGAAATTAAAAAAGTCAAAGATCAGTGAAATGAAGAACTATTTTTTGAAAAAATAAACAAAATTGATACACCACTGGTGCAACTAACTGAAAAAAAGGGGTAAAGACTTAGATCAATAAAATCAAAGATGAAATAGGAAATGTAACAACAGATACCAGAGAAATAAAAAGAATCATCAGGAATCACTACAAAGAGCTGCATGCCAACAAACTGAGAAACCTAGAAGAAATGGATAGATTCCCAGACACACACAATCTACCAAAGTTGAATCATGAACACATAGAAAACCTAAACAGAACAATAATCAAGATGGGGATTAACCAGAAATAAAGACCCTCCCAACAAAAAGCCCAGACATTTAATAATAACTAATTTCAACTCTTTTCAAGCTATTCAAAGCAATTCAAAAGGAGGGAATCCTCCTAAACACCTTTATTAAGCTTGCATCACCTTAATTCCTAAGCCAGAAATAGTAACAACAGAGAACAAGAACTATAGCCCAATAGCCCTGAAGAAATAAATGTAAAAGTCCTCAACAAAGTATTAGCTAATGGAATCTAACAACACATCAAAAAGATCATTTACCCAGACCAAGTGGGATTTATCCCTGGTATGCAGGGATGGTTCAACATTTGCAAATGAATCAATGTGATATATCACATTAATAAACTGAAGAATAAAAAACATACGGTCATCTCAATAGATACAGAGAAAACATTTGATAAAATACAACATCCTTTCATAAAAAACTTAAGCAAGTTGAGTATCAAGAAACATTCCTCAAACAATCAAGGCAATTTAGGCAAACCCAAACCAACTTCCCATTGAATACAGAAAAGCTGAAGCATTCCCATAGATCCAGAACCAAACAAGGATTCTCACTCTCATCATTGTTATTTATATAGTCCTGGAAGTTTTAGCCAGCGCCATTAGGCAAGAAAGTGAAATCAAAGGGATACAAATTGGAAAGGAAGAAATCAAGCCACCCCTATTTGCAAATGACATGATTCTATATATAAGTGATCCAAAAGACTCCACTGAGAGACTATTGGAACTCAAAAAATAGTTTGGGAAAATGGTAGGATATAAAATTCACACACGAAAATCAATAGCCTTTGTATACACAGACAATGTCATGGCTGAGAAAGAACTTTAAGATCAATCCCATTCACAACAGCTACATCCATTGTGCAAGATGATATGCAGATATCTCAGAAATATGAAAATAGATATAGCATATGACTCAGCCATACCATTCCTGGAAATTTACCCAAAGAAAATGAAATCAGCATATGAAAGAGAGATCTGTACCCTATGTTTATTGCAACTCAATTCACAATGACTAAGATATGAAGTCAACCCTGATGTCCATCAACTGATGACTGGATAGAGAAATTATGGGATATGTACACCATGGAATTCCACTTAGCCATAAAAAGAATGAAATCCTTCTTTCACAACAAAATGGATTCAACTGGAAACTGTTATCTTTAGTGAAATAATCCAGTCTCAAAAAGACAAATTTCATATATCTTCCTTGTCTGTGGTAACTAATAGAATATCAAAAATGTAATGTATATGACAACATTGACACTTTGAGATTTAATGATTGTTTACATACCTTCTCTCTACTGTTGAGGAACAGTGCTGTTGCTTCTTACTATTTGTTCAACTCTTTATTTAGTATAGGGTTAATCTTATAAGTATAAAATAAACTGAAAATAGATCATTGTAAAAATTAAAAGAAAGAATAAGGAAAAAAGGATGGAGGAGGATGGAGGGGAGAGAGGCAGTGTTGGAAAGTATCACTATGTTCCTAAATCTGTATATATGAAATAAATTAAATGTGGTCACCTTAACAATAAATAAATAAATAAGAGTATGATACATGTGGTGAATACTCTCCATTCTGTCCTCTTTTGTCACCCTTCTGTCCTCAAGAGAATGAATTCTGAGAGCAGACATTTGATACCACTGCCTGCATCCATATCCAGAATGCATGAATTCAAGTCCCAGTTTCATTTCATATTCAAACTTCCTGTTAATATACACCACAGGAAGCAGCACTGATGTCTCTTATACTGGGATCTCTGCTAAACATGTGGGAGATCCTTATGGAGTACTTGGTTTCTAACTTCAGCCTGGCCCAGCCCTGGCTGTTGCAAACATTTCGAGAGTTAATCAGCAAATGCAAGATCTCTCTCTCTCTCTCTCTCTCTCTCTCTCTCAGTAGAAATGAAAATATATAGGGCCAGCGCCGCAGCTCAATAGGCTAATCCTCCGCCTGTGGCGCCGGCACACCGGTTTCTAGTCCTGGTCGGGGCGCCGGATTCTGTCCCAGTTGCCCCTCTTCCAGGCCAGCTCTCTGCTGTGGCCAGGGAGTGCAGTGGAGGATGGCCCAAGTCCTTGGGCCCTGCACCCCATGGGAGACCAGGAGAAGCACCTGGCTCCTGCCATCAGATCAGTGTGGTGCGCCAGCAGCAGCACACCGTCCGCGGCAGCCATTGGAGGGTGAACCAATGGCAAAGGAAGACCTTTCTCTCTGTCTCTCTCTCTCACTGTCCACTCTGCCTGTCAAAAAAATATATAGATAGATAGATAGATAAAATTTTGAGAAGAGAGGGTACACTCTGTCCTACCTCAGTGAGCATCTTTACCATCTAGAATCTGGGTGAGGTTTCTTCTAGGAAAGATAAAGAGGAGGTTGGACAGCAAGAGGAAAGATCTCTGGGTCCCTCCCTGACACTTCGTGCTCTGGCTTGGGTTGTGTTCAAAAGCCAAAGTTCTTTGTAGCCAAGTTCCTGCAGCCCTCCTCTGCAGCTACATGTATTAGTAAGAAGCCTGGTGAGAAACAGATGGCCACTGAAATGGAGTAATTAATAAAAGTGTAATAAAGTGATAACATATAAGGAGATAGACAAGGTTAAGGGAAACTGATGGGAATGATGGAGCAATCTGAAGGTAGCAACAATGGGGAGCTATTACCACCCTTAATTCTGGAGACAAAAACGGCAGAGAATAGTTATAAATACATAGTTCCAGATGTGGCTGAAGCTGCAGGACAGCACTACATGAGCCCGCCAACAGCTTGGTAAATACAGTGCTAGGGAAACAAATAGTCAACCTCACTCTCCTCCCAACCCGCAGATCTCTTGCTATAATAGGCATTATTTCTTAATGGCATCATATTATAATAATATTGTATAAACATGCTGGTTATTGAGTAGTAGTTATAGAAAAATGTATTGATATATAGTATAAGCAGATTTCAAAAGAACAGCAGTGTTGTGGCTTTAAGCAACATTCAAGTTTTAAAAAAATTACCTCCTTTCTCCTTCTCTTTGTCTTTTCAAAGTCCACAAATCCAAAGAAATTAGACCAATTACAAAACAGAATTATTTCTCATATAATATAGGAGAGCATCTTTACCATATTTGAATGAAAATAATGTGAAAATAATATGTTAAAGTATTAATAAATATGGCTATATTAAAATTCTAGAATTATGCAAAAAACATATAGAGAAAGTTAAATCACAAGTAACAATCCTGGAGAAATATTTACAGTGTCTATAATTGACAAATCCCATAAAATATATAAATAATTCTTCTAAGCAGATAAAGCAATTGAAAATAAGCAACCATGGGGCTGGCACTGTGGCGCAGCAGGTTAAAGCCCTGGCCTGAAGCAACAGCATTCCATATGGGTGCCAGTACTAGTCTCAGCTGCTCTACTTCCTATCCAGCTTTCTGCTCTGGCCTGTGAAAGCAATAGAAGATGGCCCAAGTCCTTGGGCCCCTGCACCCTCATGGAAGACCCAGAGGAAGCTCCTGGCTCATGGCTTCGGGTAGGCACAGCTCCACCCATTGCGGTCATTTGGGGAGTGAACCAACGGATGGAAGACCTCTCCCTCTGTCTCTACCTCTCTCTGTAACTCTTCCAAATAAATAAAAAAAAAATCTTTTTTTTTTTTTTTGACAGGCAGAGTGGACAGTGAAAGAGACAGAGAGAAAGGTCTTCCTTTTGCCGTTGGTTCACCCTCCAATGGCCGCTGAGGCCGGCGCGCTGTGGCCGGAGCAGCGCGTTGATCCAAAAGCAGGAGCCAGGTGCTTCTCCTGGTCTCCCATGGGGTGCAGGGCCCAAGGACTTGGGCCATCCTCCACTGCACTCCCGGGCCACAGCAGAGAGCTGGCCTGGAAGAGGAGCAACCGGGACAGAATCCGGCGCCCCGACCAGGACTAGAACCCCATGTGCCGGCGCCGCAGGCAGAGGATTAGCCTCGTGAGCCCCAGCGCCGGCCATAAATCTTTAAAAAAAAAAAAAAAGAAAATAGGCATCCACAGTAACCATCAAAAAATAAATATCTGATAATTAACATAAAAGAAAAAGAGAAAAATTTTTCAATTTAAAACAGTGGTTACAAATTGACTTTGGCTACCATGGTCTTGGTTTGAATTTCAACTATATCAGTTATTAACTGAGGGACTTAGGTCAAACTGCTTTATTATAGGTTCCTAGTTTCATCTGTCTAATATGAAAATAAAAGCATCTATCTCACAGAGTTTTGAACATTAAATGAATTAACATATGTAAAAATGCTTACATAAGTTCTTGGCTCGTAATTGGAGTCATGCAAGTGTTTTAGTTTAATTTTTGTCATTGTTACAAATGGGTCTTTTTTGACAAATTTATAATTATTTCCTTATAAAACGACTAAAGATCCACAAATTTCTAAGCCAAATTAGAAAGGAAGAAAAAAGGAAGAATTGCTCTTCAAGTGCTAGAACATACTACAAAGCAATCATAAGCAAACTATTGTAAATGCAAAAATATGTAAATGGTCTAATAAAAATCTTGTAATGCTTTTTTTAGATATAAAGGGAAATGAACCACTTAGGAGTACAAAGACCTTATCAGCATCTGTCTGAACAACTTAAATTTCCCAGCATCTTTGATCAATGGAAGCAGGTATGAAAGCCTAGGACTTTGCTACCATCCCTCATCTGTGGAGATAGCTAGAGGTCTCTCAACCTGCATGCAACTATGCAGAGATTAAAGCCTAGCAGCATTCCCGAGCTGGTGCCTAAAACATGCTTTGCTGGAGAAAACAAGAGAGTTTTTTATGTATACTGGAGAACTTAGTCACCTGTCTTCATTCACAGAGTTCATACAGGCATAAATTTCAAAATAAAGACACCCTCCCCCAGGCTTGTCTTTTTATTTTCCTTTAAATATTTATTTACTTATTTAAATAATTACAGACAGAGATGGAGAAACAGGCAGAGAGAGAGAGAACCTTCAGTCCTCTGGTTCATTCTCCAAATGGCCACAAGGGCCAGAGCTGGGACAGGCCAATGCCAGGAGCCAGGCGCTTCATCTGGGTTTTCCGTGTTGGTGCAAGGGCTCTAGGACTTGGGCCACCCTCCGCTGCTTTCCCAGGTGCATTAGCAGAGTGCTGAATCGGAAGTGGATTAGCTGGGACCGGCGCCCCATGTGGAATGCTGGTGTTGCAGGCAGCTACCAAGCCTGCTATGCCACAGCATTACACCAAGCTTGTATTTTGTTTTATTAGTTCCAAACAAAATAGCCACATGTGAATCTGTCCTTTGTCTCCCAAGGGGACAAATTGCTATGCCAAGTACTCCCTATTTATCACAAAAGTTGAAGTTAAAATTCTCTGTGTGGTGCCCGCAGATATTCCAGATATACTTTGATGGGAAATGGGCTTTACCAAAATTTATTGAGGTCTCTGACATTAGACTGTAAATACAGCAATCGAAAGAGGTTTGCTGATAAATTTACTGTATATTTACTGTATTTATGTCTCAAGCTGTAATTCACAAAGACTACTAATGGAACTGTGGCTGCTTCTCACTTGTCAACAAGTGAAGGGCTCACACTTCCCACAATTATGGATAGTGTCACCAGTGAGGGGCAGATAGGCACAGTGAAGGGTCAGAGATAATCTCTTACCCAGAAGGAATGGTGGTGAACATTATTTCTAATTGGTCAATTTGTCAAATATCAAAAATGTATATAAGACATGCAGGAAAGTTGACAGAAAATTTTTCCTATAACATCGCCAACAGCTGGACAATTTTGCATTACCTTTATGGTGAAAGATACTGAAAAGTAATAAGCAAAACAAATTTCCCCAGATACAGGTAATATCCTGTTCATTAGCACTAAATGGGCTCAATTTATCATACAAATCCAGAAGGTTAAGGTCTTCTTCAGAAGCAATTGTTTCTTTATTTAGGCAGGTAGCAATAGAAATGAAGATATTTTTTTCTCAATTTTTTTATTTATTTGACAGAGTTAGACACAGAGAGAGACAGACAGAAAGGTCTTCCTTCGGTTGGTTCACTCCCGAAATGGCAGCTACGGCTGGTGCCACGCCGATCTGAAACCAGGAGCCAGATGCTTCCTCCTGGTCTCCCATGTGGGTGCAGGGGCCCAAGGACTTGGGGCCATCCTCCACTGCCCTCCCGGGCCACAGCAGAGAGCTGGACTGGAAGAAGAGCAACCGGGACTAGAACCCGGTGCCCACATGGGATGCTGGCGCCACAGTCAGAGGATTAACCACGTGAGCCACAGCGCCGGCCCCAAGGACAATATCATTTTAAAGATTTATTTATTTATTTGAAAGGCAGAGTTACAGAAAGACAGAGGCAGAGAGAGAGGTCTTCCATAGGCTAGGCCAATCTGAAGCCAGGAGCCAGGAGCTTCTTCCAGGTCTCCCACACGGGCGCAGAGTCCAGGGACTTGGGCCATCTTATACTGCATTTCCAGGCCATAGAAGAGAGCTGGATCAGAAATGGAGCAGCCAGGACTTGAATCTGCACCCATATGGGATGCTGGCATTGCAGGTGAAGACTTTGCTCACTACACCACAGCACTAGCCCCAGAAAGGACAATGTTGAGGGGTGTGTCCTAATTAAATCAAGCATTCATTGGCACTGCTCAACCAGTGCGGACTTCTGCCTGATATCATACACCATAGTAAATTATTTGTAGATTATGGAATTAAGGGACAAATAGAGACAGGGAAACATCACAATTTATTGGCACACATCAAATATCCATATGATCCTCTCATGACAGATCCTCAAATTAAGTTAGGTAAGCTGATGGTTTGTATTACTTATACACCAAGGCAGTTAAGAGTCAATGTGTTTTCTCTACTTCTCTCTTCCTTTGCTGCAATGATTTGGAAGCCCTGTGATCCAGATGGCTCAGTTACAACATTGAGAATTGCCTGACCCACATCAGATTTTGTTTGAAAAAATATGAATTTTTATTGCATTAATTTACTGAGATGCCAAAGCCGATTTGTTTCTGAAGCACAGTATAGACTATCCTGATGAATACAGTGGGTAGCTTTATAACCTGTCCCTGAGAAAGTGTTTATAGCAATTAACCTAAAAATAGAAGCTATAAACATACAGAAGTTTTAATACATAAAAATAAGTTACTATTAAATGTCAAAAATGATAAAAACAAAATTAAAATTGGAAAACAGTAAGAAAAAAAGATGCAGTAGGTAGGAGTTGTATCTCATTGCCAATAACAGAGATAAAAATTAAGTAGGTTAGATTTGTATCCTTTACACAAAAGAAATCTGGAAATAATAGCTCTAGGACTGTTAAAGGAATTTCTGGTTATTATCTTTCTGTATAGCCCTTTCTTTGTGCTCTTCAATACTTATAATGTGGCTTCCATTCACACAGTCAACATTGATCTGATTTGGCTATTGAAGCTCCAACTATCATGTCTACTTTCCAAATACCTGTAGTAAGGAATTTTCCAGATATTGTACATCAAAACTTATAATGACATTTCATTAGCTACCTCTATATTCAAGGGAACTAGGTTGTTAATCATGAAGGAGAAAATAGAAATTCTTTAGGTCCACTTCTCCTTCAGTCCAGGCAGACATGCATGCCTTCTCTAGCTCATAAAATGAGAACAAAATATCTCTTTCCTAAGGAAGAACCTCAGTATCACATCTGATAACAGTATCCATCCAGGTGTCCAGGATGCCTTGACAACATTCAGACCCTTCTAAAGAAGCAATCTCACTGCACCTCCATGTTTACTGCAGCTCAGTTCGCAATAGCTAAGACATGGAAGCAACCTAAATGTCCATCAACCAAAGAATGGATAAAGAAATTGTGGGATATGTATGCTATGCAATACTACACAGCAGCAAAAGGGATGAAATTCAGTCCTTTGCAACAAAATGGAGCAATCTGGAAAACCTCATACTTAGCGAAATGACCCGGTTCCAAAGAGACAAACACCATATGTTATCCCTGATTTGGGAGAATTAAGGGCACACCTAAAATGAAAGCTATAGAAGCAAAATTGTCACTTTTAGGCCAGCGCCGCGGCTCACTAGGCTAATCCTCCACCTGCGGCACTGGCACACCGGGTTCTAGTCCCGGTCAAGGAGCCGGATTCTGTCCCAGTTGCCCCTCTTCCAGGCCAGTTCTCTGCTGTGGCCCAGGAGTGCAGTGGAGGATGGCCCAAGTGCTTGGGCCCTGCACCCCATGGGAGACCAGGATAAGTACCCGGCTCCTGCCATCAGATCAGCGCAGTGCGCCGGCTGCAGCGCTCCAGCCACGGCGGCCATTGGAGGGTGAACCAATGGCAAAAGGAAGACCTTTCTCTCTGTCTCTCTCTCTCACTGTCCACTCTGCCTGTCAAAAAAAAATGTCACTTTTATATTCAATGTCTTCAAAAATCCTTGACCTGATTGTCAAGGGACAGTTAACCATTGTTACTTTTTACTATGTATATACTTTTTGTTCTGTTTTGTTGGGTTTTTCCTCTGTTTTCCTTCTCTCTCATTTCTCTACTTCATACTATATGCTGAACTCTCTATGTAACACAGAATTAATTATATGTATTTTAAGGCAATTGGAAAAAGATCCCAGTTAAAAATAAGAGGGGGAATAAGAGATGGAGGAGGTAGTCTATAACTGTAAAACAGTCTAGTTCTGCATGTAGTCATACAAACTTACCTCTAAGGGTACAGCCTAAGAACTAGTCATGGGGCTCCAAACCCATAAGAATTGGTGGCACTGTTAAAACGATCATATTAAATGTTAAAGGCAACGGATAGATCAGTCTAAGTTTAAAAGTGATGATATAAATAACTTCAAGTACCTGGTAAAAATAATACAATTAAAAAGGAAGGAACAACCAGCATGGGAAGTAGTCCACACAGCAGACTCTTAGAATTACATTCGCAGTAAATAACACTCTGACCTCAGAATCAACCCTTAAGGCTTCCTGGTTGTACTGAAAGGCCTGCAAGACTTGCATTTCAAGCATGGAAAGCCAAGACTTGGACAAAAAAATATCCTACACAGAGGATCTCTGTGAGACCTCAGAGGAAAGAAGGGGTCATCAAAGAAGGAGACTCTCTTCTCTGAAGGGAAAAGAGAACATCCACTTTGCTTATGGCCGTGTCCAAATAACGACGAAGTCTATGGTCACAAAAGGCTTCCATAGCCTTGGTAGCTCATGGCAAGAGCCTTGGATGATCACTGACATTATAAAAAAGAGTGTTAATTGTTAAAGGAACAACAGTAGTCACTGTGCACTGGCTCCCCATGTAGGACCTCTGTCCCCATTGAATTGTAATATGAGGATCGACTGCAAATTCTCTCCCCAAACTGTACTATATATGTTGTGTGTATGCGTGGGTGAAAATTGCTGAAGTCTACGATTAGCATGGAGTTGGTCCTCTGTATATAAAGGCAAAATAAAAATGAACCATAATGGAGATGGAGATGGGAGAGGGAGAGGGAGGTGGGATGGGAGCTGGGGGAGGGGTGTGGGGGAAAGAACCACTATATTCCTAGTTGTGTCTATGTAAAAAATGCATTCATTAAATAAAAATTAAAGAATAAATAAATAAATCGATAAATAAAGAAGAAGCTAACTCATAGTCTTACACAATAGACTAAAAGACATTATCTATATTCGGCATCACAAGCAATGGTTAAAAAGAAACAGGATACTCTAAAGAAAAAATAATTAAAAAACAAACCTTCAAACAGAAAGGGTCAGAATGGAAAAACATTCATTCCAGTTCTAGCAGAAGTGAGTCCGTGATTAACTACTTGCCATATAGATATAACTTTCACGTGTGAGCACCCTGTCTTTTAATTTTCTGCCTCTGGGTTTTGATTCAATGAGAAGACATCATCATTAATCCTTAATTTTAAAGCATGATTGTGGTGGGTGTTTTGTGACAATTTATACTGCCAAAAGAGGAGAAGATTGATGTAAATTTTGAGGAAACTACAAGAGAAATAAAAGAGTAATATAGTAAAATCTGAGGCAGACAACAATTCATTCTTGTTTTAATTTGTTTGGTTGCCCTCTGTGAACATTAAAATCATATTGCTTTTAATCCTGTAAAACTATGCAATAAGAACAAATTGTTTTAATTTTGTAATCAAGCTTGTTTATTTTACATAAGATCAAAGTTATATATTTATAAAAGTAGTATCCTACCAAAAACCATCCCAGTTGTGTAGAAAGATTTGTAATATTTCAAAGTAACAATTTGAAAGCTGATGGGAGAAATAGATACACTTGCTTAGCAGGTAAAATTTTCTTAATATACCACTATTATTGTACTCAGAAAATTAAATTATCAGTTTTCATTCTCAACATTTTTTTATTTTCCAATGAAAATTTAAAATAACCACTCCAAATTAGCTGTAGCTAAGCAACCATCTCTTCCTGATTTCATAACTGTGGGCATTGCCAAATACAACTACATTTTTAATTAACAGTGATATTGAAATGTTATATTAACAGTATAATCAACACAATCAAGATTATCCCAAATTTCCTAAAAGCCATGAATGCATGTCCAGTTTTCATATTCTTCCTACTGCATACACTATTTATGCATTTCAATTAAAGAATAAGATTTCTATCCCATGCATAACATCTCAAGTAAAAAGGAACTAAAATTATGAAAATATTATGTAAAGCAGCTTTTTAAAATTATGTATTTGTGTACTTATTTATTTACTTATTTGAAAGGCAGAAAGAAGGGATCTCTCACTCTGGTTCACCCTCAAAATGCCCATAACAGTCAGTGGTGGGCCAGGCTAAAGCCAGGAGCATGGAACTTTATGTGGGTCGCCTACATAGATAGCAGGAACTCAAGTACTTGAGTTATCATGTGCTGTCTCCAAAGGTATGCATTAGCAGGAAGCTGAATCAGGAGCACCAATCCAGGACAAGAAACCTGGCATTCCAATGTGGGATACAAGCATCACAAGTGGTATACTAACCACTGCCAAATGCTCACCCCAAGCACTTTGCTTTTAAATATTGATTTTCATTTCACAGACTATGTCAACAGGACACTAAATTTGTAATTATTGGCTGTGAAGAATTTAAAAACAATTATGAGAGTGTACAAGAAAGGACCTCAGGGATATTACCTACACCAAAATTAAAAGGTCAAGGTATCTAAGTCAACAAGCACTGAAGCAAGAAACAGAGTCAATCATAAGACTGAGGTGGGAAATGGAACTGAAATAGCTTGGGAGCAAAGATCTGGCCACTTGAAATAATCTACTTTCCTTAGAAAGACTCTGGTTGAGCCCCAGTCCATAGGCAATATAAGCAGGGATTCCATTATAAGGATAGTTGATTTCCCATGGGCATGATTTTTCTAAAGGAACTTGTAAAGTCTTCAATGTCTTCCTCATCAGTATTTTACCTCCAGTATTCACATTGTCAACTAAACAAATCATGGGCTCTGGGATGGGGCATCTACATGATGTTTGCTTATACAGTAGACATGTGATAAATATATGTGCATCACATGAATGAACAAAGGAAAATTATGATGTCTGAAAGTTTGACAGCAATTTTAACAAAGATGAACATTGCCCTCACTGTTAATGTTTAATACAATCTCATGCACTTGATTATAATGTGCCTTCTGGGAGAAATAGGCTTAATATGTTGTTAATTCAGATGAATGGCTGCCCAAATAAGACTGCTAGACTCATAATCAAGAATTTTCTATGTGGTTTGGGGGAGATAAAAGTTTGGATTTTCCACTCAGTATTACTACTTCCAATGACTTAAAACTATGAGATTATAATACTAAGGGATTTTGGAAGAACCCACAAAAGTAACCTTTGATTTTAGGGTTTGTATTAGACAAAAAATGTAACAAATACCTACTTCAGACTTTAAAATCAGCAAAAAGAAAATACAAATTACTTTGATTTTTCTATCAGTGCAAATAATCTCTATTTAAACCTTATTTTTTCTAATTCAAGGCTTTTTCAATCAATTTAAATAACCTCCACTTTTCTATGATGGGAGACAATTAGTGTCTGGGAGTCAATATAGTATCATGAGGTCAATAGACATTGGATGGAGAAGAAGTAATTGGCAAACATTTTCCATAATCATCTATCCACATAGAAATAATGATATGCAGATCATCCAACCTTGTGTTACCATAAGTGAAAACAGAATGTCACTTTGTCTCCAATTTTGAAAACTTACTTTGAACCTCAATTTGTGAGTTATCTTGTTTGTTCTTTGGTTCACCTCTATTATACTCTTCCTGAGACATGAAAGTTAATTTGTCTTTCTTGGGCCAAAGGAAGACTATGAAGGCATTGAAGAAGAGAAGAATAAAATATTCATCAGTTAGTACATGAAAGCAGGTCCATTACCAATGGAAAAAAACAAACTTCATTTATTTAGCATAAAAATTAAATGAGATCTTTTTTTTAAATGACATCTTATCTTTACTGTGCACTAACTTTCCAACTCTTAAAAATATCAAAGGATCATTTTTTAAAGTCATAAAATCCAAACATAATACAAAGTATTATTTGAAAACAAATTATTTCATTTGCTAAAAAAAGGGAAATTGGGAATTTGCAAGGAAATAAATAAAGTAATACTCAATATTCACCACCTAGAACTAACTCATGTATGGAACCTTGAAGTTTTTTTCCTATACTGAGTCATTCACATACAGAAATATATTTAAGTATTTTCTATATGAAATTGAATCATATTATATGTAATTATTTTGTAACCAGATTTTAAAGCTAATTTATAAATGTACCAATGACCAACATTTTTGGAATTGGCTTTATGACAAAATTATAAGACCAATATGTTATCACAATGAATTTAAGTGTCAAGTACAAATTTTACACTAAGAATTTAAGTGGCCAATATAGAAAGATTCAAGTACTTAAATGTATATATTTGACTCCTACCCCAAAAGTGCATTATTTCCTTCAGTTGTTCTTGAATAAAAATTGGTTAAAATTATATTAAGAAATATCCATAGGGTAGGCCAAGATAGTGGTATGCGGAAAGCTGTCTACTTTCACACATTTTACTTACAACAAAAACACTTAAATGCTACTGTTCACCAAGAGAAATCTTCACAATATGTTCATTTATCATATTTCACTGTTGTACCTCAAGTCTGCACTAGTGCTTGCATTATCCACCACCCATTCTTCTGGACTCCTGAACCATTAATTCCTATGAAAAATAAATACAGGTTATGATATACAGTGAGAAAATTATAATGCAATGAGCTTAAAAATAATATTTAACATACCCTAACATTTGACTCCCTCAGCAACTGCTTTAGCTCTACTTCAGCTGCTCAGATTTCCAAATGCAGATTTTTTGTATCACCTTTGGAAAAAGAGCCACTATTTTCTCCTGATTATAGACCTAGCTAAATAGACACACCACATAGCCATTTTCTCTGTTAAACACTGGAAATAGAGTAATGGCAATGACATGGATCCTGCCTTCAAAAGCTCCAGTTTATTTTAAAAGACTGGAAATGTACCCAAAGGGACAAATATCATATGTTATCCCTCATCGGTGACAACTAACTGAGCACCTAAAAGGAAATCTGTTGAAGTGAAATGACTTGATCAGCCCTTGTCCTGACTGTCGAGGAACAACTTAATGCTTTATTCTTTTTAGTATTTTTTGTTCTACTTAATACCATTGGTTGAACTCTTTAATTAACACACAATTATTCTGAGGTGTTTAAATTTAACTGAAAAGTGATCCCTGTTAAATTTAAGAGTGGGAATAAGAGAGGGAGGAGACATACAGTTCAGCACCTGCTCAATCAAACTTACCCCTAATGGCAGAGCTAGAAACGTGCCAGGGGATTCCAATTCAATCCCATAGGGGTGGCATATACCATGCTATCTTACTAGTCAAAGTGATCAATGTCAGTTCATAATTGATCATGATGATAGGATTAAGTGTCAAAGGGATCACATAAACAAGACTAGTGTCTGCTAATATTAACTGATAGAACTAAAAAGGAAATAAAAACCCAACATGGGAAGCAGGATACACAGCAGACTCATAGAATGGCAGATATCCTAAACAACACTCTGGCCTCAGAATCAGCCCTTAAGGCATTCAGATCTAGCTGAACAGCCCATGAGAGTACTTCAGGCATGGAAAGCCAAGACACTCTGGCAAAAAAAAAAAAAAAAAAACACCTAAATGAAAGATCCCAGCAGACAGAACGGGCCATCAAAGAAGGAGGTACCTTTCCCTGAAGGGAGGAGAGAACTTCCACTTTGACTATGACCTTGTCTAAATAAGATTGGATTGGCAAACTCAAGAGGCTCCATAGCCTTGGCAGCTTATGACAAGAGCCCTGGGTGATTACTGACATCATAAATAAGAGTGTCAATTGTTAAATCAACAACAGGAGTCACTGTGCACTTACTCCCCACGTAGGATCTCTGTCCTTAATGCTTTATACTATGTGAATATATAACTAGTACTCACACAGTACTTTATACTTTGTGTTTCTGTGTGGGTGCAAACTGTTGAAATCTTTACTTAGTATATACTAAATTGATCTTCTGTATATAAAGATAATTAAAAATGAATCTTGTACCTAGTATATACTAACTTGATCTTCTGTATATAGATAATTGAAAATGAATCAGGATGAGTAATGGGTTGGGAACGAAAGTGGGAGATGGGATGGTTGTGGGTGGGAGGGAGGTTATGGGGGGAAAAGCTGCTATAATGCAAAAGTTGTACTTTGGAAAATTTTTTTTAACTTTTATTTAATGAATATAAATTTCCAAAGTACGGCTTATGGATTACAATGGCTTCCCCCCCCATAACGTCCCTCCCACCCACAACCCTCCCCTTTCCCACTCCATCTCCCCTTCCATTCACATCAAGATTCATTTTCGATTCTCTTTATATACAGAAGATCAGTTTAGCATACATTAAGTAAAGATTTTGACAGTTTGCTCCCACACAGAAACATAAAGTGAAAAATAATAGATGATTTTTTAAATGATGATGAAATCAGATCAGACCTATTGTCATGTTTAATCCCAGTGAGAGTCAAGTTGGGAACTGATAATTTCTTCTTTTTTTTTTTTTTACAGAATATCAGTTTAGTATACATTAAGTAAAGATTTCAACAGTTTGCACCCCCATAGAAACACAAAGTGAAATATACTGTTTGAGTACTCGTTACAGCATTAAGTCTCAATGTACAGCACACTAAGGACAGAGATCCTACATGAGGAGTAAGTGCACAGTGACTCCTGTTGTTGACTTCACAAATTACACTCCTGTTTATGGCATCAGTAATCTCCCTATGCACCAGTCATGAGCTGCCAAGGCTATGGAAGCCCCTTGAGTTCTCCGACTCTTATCTTGTTTAGACAAGGTCATAGTCAAAGTGGAAGTTCTCTCCTCCCTTCAGAGAAAGGTACCTCTTTCTTTGAAGACCTGTTCTTTCCACTGGGATCTCACTCACAGAGATCTTTCATTTAGTTTTTTTTTTTTTTTTTTTTTTTTTTGCCAGGTATTTTTTCTTTAAAAATGAGCAAAAATGAGGAACACACTGAGTAAAATTGGAAACTTGCAAAATACGGACAATATATGCAGAGGATACTTGGAAGTAGACTTGGAGGTAGGAATTAGATGTCAAGGAAAAGATAAAAACTAAGAAATCTGTCAAAGTACAGTAGGAGAAGGTTTTTATTTTATTTTTTTACCTAGACACATTTTATGTCAGGTATACAAACTTCATGCATTTCATATATACAACTATTCTTTCTACCCTACCCTCCCTTTTGCATGCACTCCCTCCCTTATTCTTCCTCAATTCTATTCCCATTCTTATTTTTTACAAAGATTTATTTTCAGTTAACTTTATACTCAGAAGATTAACCCTACACTAAGTAAAAAGTTCAAAAAATAGAGTGAAGGGGGGACAAAAAGCACTGTTCCTCAACAGTCAAGACAAGGGCTCTTCAAAATCATGACATCTCAAAGTGTCAATTTCATTTCTATGGATTACCTTTTGGATATTCTATTAGTTGCCACAGATCAGGGAAACCAGTTGGTATTTGTCTTTGTCTTTTTAGGACTGGCTTAATTCACTAAATATAATGGTTTCCAGTTACATTGCTTTTGTTGCAAAAGACTGCATTTCATTTTTTAACTATTGTGGAGTATTCCATAGTGTATATATATTTATCATAATTTCTTTATCCAGCCTTAGGTTGATGGACATCTGGGTTGTTTCCATATCTTAGCTATTATGAATTGAGCTGCAATAAAAATGGAGATACAGAGCATTCTTTCATATGCTGATTTCTTTGCCTTTGGGGAAATTCCAGGGAGTGGGATGGCTGGGTCATATGGTATGTCTAAGTTCAGATTTCTGAGGTATCTCCACACTGTCTTCCAGAGTGGCTGCACTAGTTCAAACATTCCTACCAACAGTGGGTTAGGGTACCTTTTCCCCACATCCTTGCCAGCAGGATTGTTGTTTCTTGATTTCTGTATGAATGCCATTCTAACTGGGGTGAGGTGAAACCTCAGTGTGGTTTTGATTTGCATGTCACAGATTGCTAGTGATCCTTAACATTTTTTCATGTGTCTGTTTTCCATTTGACATTCCTCTCAAGAAAAATGCTTGTTCAAGTTCTTTGCCCATTTCTTAACCAGATTATTTGTTTTGTTGTTGAGTTTCTTTTTTTTTTTAAAGAGTTATACCCATGTTTATTGCAGCCAAATCCACAACAGAGAGGATATGGAATCAGTCAAGATCTTCATAAACTGAAAGTTAGATAAAGCAAATATTATATATACATGGAATAATTTGACCCAGCCTCAAAAAATGAATGAATTCCCGACATTCACCACAAAAGGGACACACTCATGCCAAGTGAAAATACAGACCCAGAAGCAACTATATCACATATCTTCTGTTATTTGTGGAAGTTTATATCAACAGAGTATAATAATTACCTGGATATATATTTGTATATAGTTATAAATACTGCTTTTCTGAATTATACCATGTATATGAGAATATGCTACTTTCCCCATGTTTTGATCACTGCCATGAATCCATTTTGTAATATTAATATATATGTTTTCAAAAAAATAAACAAAAATACATTATTATGAGCTGCGGGCACCTCTTTGTGCTGTGGAACATTAAAATTGATTTATTCTATTTTGGTACTCTTTATCCAACCTTTTTCTATCCTACCCCCAAAATCCCTAATCTCTAATAATCATTATTCCAACTTCAGGTCTACATTTAATAAACTTCCACATGACAGGGATAAAATGTAATATTCAATTTTCTATGTCTGGCTGATTTCATCTAACATAATAACTTCCAGTTAAATCCATTTTGTGGCTAATGTTAGGAACTCATTCTTTTTATAGCCAAATTTTTTTTTATTTTATATATTGCATTTTCTTCATCTATTCATACATCAATAGACACCTATGTTGATTTTATACCTTTTTTTTTTTCTAGGCCATAAGGCTGGCCACAGGCATAGCTCTTTTATAATGCACATTTTTTTTAACTTTTATTTAATGAATATCAATTTCCAAACTACAGCTTATGGATTACAATGGCTTCCCCCCCATAACGTCCCTCCCACCCACAACCCTCCCTTTTCCCACTCCCTCTCCCCTTCCATTCACATCAAGATTCATTTTCAATTCTCTTTATATACAGAAGATCAGTTTAGCATACATTAAGCAAAGATTTCAACAGTTTGCTCCCACACAGAAACATAAAGTGAAAAATACTGTTTGAGTACTAGTTATAGCATTAAATCTCAATGTACAGCACACTAAGGACAGAGATCCTACATGAGGAGTAAGTGCACAGTGACTCCTGTTGTTGACTTGACAAATTGACACTCTTGTTTATGGCCTCAGTAATCACCCTAGGCTCTTGTCATGAGTTGCCAAGGCTATGGAAGCCCCCGGAGTTCACCGACTCTGATCATATTTAGACAAGGCCATGGTCAAAGTGGAAGTTCTCTCCTCCCTTCAGAGAAAGGTACCTCCTTCTTTGATGACCCATTCTTTCCACTGGGATCTCACTCACGGAGATCTTTCATTTAGGGTTGTTTTTTTTTTTTTTTTTCCCCCAGAGTGTCTTGGCTTTCCATGCCTGAAATAGTCTCATGGGCTTTTCAGCTGAATCCACATGCCTTAAGGGCTGATTCTGAGGCCAGAGTGCTGTTTAGGACATCTGCCATTCTATGGGTCTGCTGTGTATCTCACTTCCCATGTTGGATCATTCTCTCCCTTTTTGATTCTATCAGCTAGTATTTGCAGACACTAGTCTTGTTTATGTGATCCCTTTGGTTCTTAGTCCTATCATTATGATCAATTGTGAACAGAAATTGATCACTGGGACTAGTGAGATGGCATTGGTACAGGCCACCTTGATGGGATTGAATTGGAATCCCCTGGTATGTTTCTAACTCTACCGTTTGAGGTAAGTCAGCTTGAGCATGTCCCGAATTGCACATCTCTTCCCTCTCTTATTCCCACTCTTATATTTAACAGCAATCACTTTTCAGTTAAGTTTCAGCACTTAAGAAGAATTGTGTATTGATTACAGTATTCAACCAAAAGTATTAAGTAGAACAAACCCAAAAAACTACTAAGAGGGATAACACATTAAGTTGCTCATCAAAATAATATCTAAAGGTCCCTCTTTGTAATGTCATAGAACCAAGAAAGACAGAAGTTAATTTCTCTAAGATTTCCTAACCAGTCTAACTAATTAACAACAAAAGGAAGGGAATAAGAAATTTAGAAATGCTAGGATCACATGATTAAAATGTAGTTTTCCAAAACATTTGTAATATGTGCAAAATTTATCACAACAGCATACCAAAGCATACAAAGCATTTCTATTGAAACTTAATATATATTGGATTTTATGTTTTGATTGAGTCTGTGGATAGTACGGAGGAATTTTATCTTTCTCTGTCAATATAAAAGCATTAAGCCCACCAAATTTTGTGTAGTATCTCTTTTCTCAAACAAGAGTATAATTTTAAAACTATGGAAAAAATTAAATAATTGTTCGTCTCATAAAAATAATATAAACTCAAGTTGAATTTTTCAAATTAATATTTTAAGTAAAATTAACATAAAGGTTTGATAAATTAAGAAATGAAGTTTCTGTTTCTAAGAAGCTGAGGATATGTGTACTTTAGAGAACAAGCTACTATAAAAATCCATGTATTCTCTATAATTAGAAAGCTTAAATGTAAAATGTTATATTCATTCTGAAGTAATTAAATGAAATATACTTTCAACTAAAATATTACTACATTTTTAAAACTTAGGCATAGTATTACAGTTTGTAGACTGATTTGCTAATTATAATACTTATTTATATTACATAACTCATGCTTGTAAAAAGTAATAAAATATCCCATTAAGTCTAGCTTAAACATAGCACTTCATAGTATTTCATTTAAAAGTACGGATGTTGAAAGATCCCATGATATTCAGGCAATGATGCCATGTTTCTTCTTCCACAATATCTGAGACTTTCATGATCATCCCTTTATGGTTGCTTCAGAGCATAAGACATTATTACAAGCACCAAGAGGTTATGCAGAATACAGGTCTTTCACTTGATTAATGTTATTATTGAAACACTGACGTCTATCCAGAAGTTTTCTGTGCTGGTTGGTAAAAAAGTCCACATCCTGGGGCTGGTATGATGGTGTACCATTGGCATCCCATACAGGTACCTGTTCCTATTCCAACTGCTCCACTTCCAATCCAGCTCCCAATAATGACCTGGGAGAAGCAATGGAAGATGGCCCAAGTATTGAGCCCCTGTCACCCATATGAGAGACCCAGATGAAGCTCCTGGCTTCTGGGTTTGACCTGGCTCAGTGCTGCTATTGCAGCCATGTGAGGAGTAAATCAATAGATGAAAGATTCTCTCTCTCTCTCTCTCTCTCTCTGTGTGTGTGTAATTTCCTTTTAAATACATAAACAAATCTTTTTAAAATGGCCACATCACATCTACAGTGGAGTCTGTTCTCCAGCTCTCAAATCTGTGTTCTCTATGACTTGCTATGGCCAGCAGAATACATTGAAGTCATATTGTGAAGATTTTCATTATGCACTTCAGCAACTTTGTACTTTTCTACTAGTAGTGTCCTAAGCATTACAATTACCCTTTTGAAAAATTTGCCCCAGTTTACTGACAGAGGAAAGACATAGGACCTGGCCTGTTATTCTTTTTGCCCTAGCTGTTAGATTGCCAAAGCCAGACACATTCATTGTTGCCATATAACCACCCACCACATTCAAGATGAACATGGATTCATCGTCACACTCAGATCAAATTAGTTGAGCCTGCCTGGTTCTGAATAACTAACTACCCAATCAAACCATAAGTTAAATAAATCTTTGTAGTTTGAACCAGTAGGTTTGGGAGAGGCTTGTTATGCAGTAAAGGCTACCTAATACATCTTCCATTAGCCCTCTTCTTAAAACCCTTTTTCAGAAATCAAGTTACATTTCCATACCTAGGCTAAGCAGAATTTGATGATATAGACTACGTTAAATGTTAGTTTTACAGTATAGCTGGCTACAGTTTGGTCATCCAAATCGCGTACAACATGGCCTCTCTGGATGGATAGTTTTCATTAAGGCTCAGGTATTAAGAAATTTTTGGAGTAGAGTCTGTGAATAAAATTCATTCTGTTATAATTAGTTGCACCTGAAATAGTCTTCAATTAGCTAGTATGTATTAGTCAAGGGCTAATGTCCAGGGTCCTGAAGTAATCAGAGTAATAAATGGTCCCTGCATTTGATTAAATGCAAAATGAATCTGATGTGTTTAATCAACCACAAATGCCTTTTTACAGAAAATAAGTATACTTCAACACATGGGCCATTATAAATTCATTTCTAGCAAGGGAGAATTGTCAGTGTATTTATTTGGCTGATAAAACATCATCATATTGTAAGGGAGTTTCTTATGTCTCTTGCTGCTCACAACATCATCTACACAGAGCTACTCAAATTATTATTTTAGTAAGTTGAACAAAACTGCTTTGTTTATGAAATAGGTTTGTTTTCAAATCCACCACCCTATTAACTGAAACATGCTTAAACATTGCGTTTTTCCATCTCCAGATCAGTTCTCCTTCAAGTTTTCCAATATGTATTGGAGAAATTGTGACTCTTCAAGTTAACCTTATTCTAATCCTGAAAATAAAGCCTCTGTTTATCAAAATGTTTATTAATCTTTTTCAAAGTCTCTACTTTCTTTCTTTTTTAACCTTTACCTTCTTGGAGAAAGGAGTTAAAGCATATGACTTGTGATCCACGTATGCCCCTTTCCTGGGGATGCAACTCAGAGAAGTAGGATAAAAAAAGGCATGTGTCTGCTGTCCAAACTGCTTAACAACTGAAGCTCTTGGATGAGTATACTGATATTTTGCTAGCAGGAAAAGGCTCTACTGTGCAATGCCCTTGGCAGGATGTTCTTGGCAAAACATTATCTATAGTAAATACAACTCCAGATCTATGAGGCATGGCTCCCTGGAGAATGTCAGAGAGGGAATACATAACTCTCTGGAGGGAAAACTGGAAATATTTTGTAATTAAATGTTCCTACCATGTGAAATGATTATATAGTCCTCACACAGAAACTTCATCTATTCTAGGACAGAGGGCAGGACCTAAGGAACTGCTCTTGATATTCCAGACCTCTTCAACCTTCCTCTTAGCCCCTTGCTTGCTTGTTTCCTTGATATTATTTGTTAAAGTTTTATGTTGAGTTCTGATTTATGAGCGTCCAATTTGTCAGTATAAACTTGTATGTTAATTCATCACTTATCTATTATTTGCATTAGTCAATAGTGTTTTCTTTTTCATTATTTCGTTTTTAAATTTTGATTAACATGTTGTAGTTACATGTTATAATGCAATATTTTAACACATACACAGCAAAAAACAAGAAAACCTGGGAACTAGTTTTTCTGTTTCCTCCAGTCACCTAAAAAATATCATAGGTCAATTTTTTCTCTGGTGTCATTTTTTTAATCATTTCCCTTCCTTGCTCAAATATCACTAGTGAATGCTCACTGCCTGAATATTAAATCCAAAGTCCTTGTCCTAAAAGATTAAGGACAGCTTTGTAACAAACACTGTGTTTGTGTAGAATAAAAAGTGGGCTACTCTAGACTCATCTAGACATATTTTAGAACCTGAAAAAAAATTAGAAAAAGTAAATTCAAAATGCACTAAAGATTTAAATGTTAATACTTTAAATTTTCAGAAAATAACAGAGGACCTAATCACTCTTTTTACCAAGGAAATGTTAACTCTAGAGTGAAGAAGTATTTCCTAAAGTGCACAAAAAATACTGTTAATGAAACAAACTTCAACTTATAATTTCAGACTATGTACAAAATGAGGAATTCAGGTCCTAATAAAGCACCATGGCCTTCTTCATCATGAGGAACCTTAAAAATGATTAAGACAATATTAGTAGAAAAATATAAATTAAAACCCAGAGCTTTTCTTTTATACCTGCTAAGTTCATAAAAGTTTCAAATTCTGGCAATACTAAGATTTAGAGAAGAAAATAGGAGAGAAGAAATGTTTTAATGCTTTTATTCTAATTTTTAATTAGCTTTTAACAGAATCAATGAGATCTGTAGATGTAATTCTAAGAATATAATAATATTCCTTTTCTCCCTTCTTCCTTCTTTCTCCCTCTTCCCTTTTTTCTTCTCCCTTCCTTTCTTTTTTTAGTTTTTGAGATAACATATTTTAAAATTACATTAAAGAAAAAAGGATTAATGTATCACTAAATAAGAAGTTTAACAATTAAAAATCAAAAAAAAAAATCTTAATTTGGTGAGAATAGAAACTGGTTATAAATAATAATAGAATGGAAAAAAACACCGTTATACCCATATACAGCAAATTTTAAAGTAATTACAGATCATCTGTGTTTAGGGCCAAAATTGGCACAGTTGTATTGGAAAACAATTTTACTACAACAAAAACAAAGCTGCTGTATCACAATACCAGATTTCAGGACATACTACAGGGCAGTTGTAATCAAAACAGCATGGTACTGGTACAGAAACAGATGGATAGACCAATGGAACAGAATTGAAACACCAGAAATCAACCCAAACATCTACAGCCAACTCATATTTGATCAAGGATCCAAAACCAATCCCTGGAGTAAGGACAGTCTATTCAATAAATGGTGCTGGGAAAATTGCATTTCCACGTGCAGAATCATGAAGCAAACCCCTAACTTTCACCTTACACAAAAATTCACTCAACATGGATTAAAGACTTAAATCTACTACCTGACACCATCAAATTATTAGAGAGCATTGGAAAAACCCTGCAAGATATAGGTACCGGCAATGACTTCTTGGAAAACACCCCAGAAGCACAGACAGTCAAAGCCAAAATTAACATTTGGGATTGCATCAAATTGAGAAGTTTCTGTACTGCAAAAGAAACAGGAAAGTGAAGAGGCAACCGACAGAATGGGAAAAAATATTTGCAAACTATGCAACAGATAAAGGGTTAATAACCAGAATCTACAAAGAAATCAAGAAACTCCACAACATCAAAACAAACAACCCACTTAAGAGATGGGCCAAGGACCTCAATAGACATTTTTCAAAAGAGGAAATCCAAATGGCCAACAGGCACATGAAAAAATGTTCCAGATCACTAGCAATCAGGGAAATGCAAATCAAAACCACAATGAGGTTTCACCTCACCCCAGTTAGAATGGCTCACATTCAGAAATCTACCAACAATAGACTGGCAAGGATGTAGGGAAAAAGGGACACTAACCCACTGTTGGTGGGAATGCAAACTGGTCAAGCCACTATGGAAGTCAGTCTGGAGATTCCTCAGAAACCTGAATATAACCCTACCATTTAACCCAGCCATCCCAATCCTTGGAATTTACCCAAAGGAAATGAAATTGGCAAACAACCAAGCTGTCTGCACATTAATTTTTATTGCAGCTCAACTCACAATAGCTAAGACCTGGAACCAACTCAAATGCCCATCAACAGTAGACTGGATAAAGAAATTATGGGACATGTACTCTATAGAATACTATACAGCAGTCAAAAACAGTGAAACCCGGTCATTTGCAACAAGATGGAGGAATTTGGAAAACATCATGCTGAGTGAATTAAGCCAGTCCCAAAGGGACAAATATCATATGTTCTCCCTGATCAGCGACAACTAACTGAGCACCAAAGGGGAAACTTGTTGAAGTGAAATGGACACTATTAGAAACGGTGACTTGATCAGCTCTTTTCCTGATGGTTGATGTACAAGGTAATACTTTATCCATTTTAGTATTTTTTTTTTGTTCTAGTACCATTGGTTGAACTCTGTAATTAACACACAATTATTCTTAGGTGTTTAAATTTTAACTGAAAAGTGATCCCTGTTAGGAATTTGGAAAACATTATGCTGAGTGAAATAAGCCAATCCCAAAGGGACAAATACCACTTGTTCTCCCTGATAGGTGACAACTAACTGAGCACCAAAAAGGAAACCTGTTAAAGTCAAATGAACACTATGAGAAACGGTGACTTGATCAGCCCTCACCCTGACTGTTAATGAGCAACTTGATATGTTATCCCTCTTAGTATTTTTTTTGTTTATTTGTTCTACTTAATACTTTTGGTTGAATACTGTAATCAATACACAATTCTTCTTAAGTGCTGAAACTTAACTGAAAAGTGATCACTGTTAAATATAAGAGTGGGAATAAGAGAGGGAAGAGATGTGCAAGACAGGACATGCTCAAGCTGACTTACCTCAAACAGTAGAGTTAGAAACATACCAGGGGATTCCAATTCAATCCCATCAAGGTGGCATGTACCAATGCTATCTCACCAGTCCCAATGATCAATTTCTGTTCACAATTGATCATAATGATAGGACTAAGAACCAAAGGGATCACATAAACAAGACTAGTGTCTGCAAATACTAGCTGATAGAATCAAAAAGGGAGAGAATGATCCAACATGGGAAGTGAGATACACAGCAGACCCATAGAATGGCAGATGTCCTAAACAGCACTCTGGCCTCAGAATCAGCCCTTAAGGCATGTGGATTCAGCTGAAAAGCCCATGAGACTATTTCAGGCATGGAAAGCCAAGACACTCTGGGAAAAAAAAAAAAAAAAAAAACCTAAATGAAAGATCTCCACGAGTGAGATCCCAATGGAAAGAAAAGAAGGAGGTACCTTTCTCTGAAGGGAGGAGAGAACTTCCACTTTGACCATGGCCTTGTCTAAATATGAGCAGAGTCGGTGAACCTAGGGGGCTTCCATAGCCTTGGCAGCTCATGACAAGAGCCTAGGGTGATTACTGATGCCATAAACAAGAGTGTCAATTTGTTAAGTCAACAACAGGAGTCACTGTGCACTTACTCCTCATGTAGGATCTCTGTCCTTAGTGTGCTGTACATTGAGATTTAATGCTATAACGAGTACTCAAACAGTATTTTTCACTTTATGTTTCTGTGTGGGAGCAAACTGTTGAAATCTTTGCTTAATGTATGCTAAACTGATCTTCTGTATATAAAGAGAATCGAAAATGAATCTTGATGTGAATGGAAGGGGAGAGGGAGTGGGAAAGGGGAGGGTTGCGGGTGGGAGGGACGTTATGGGGGGGAAGCCATTGTAATCCATATGCTGTACTTTGGAAATTTATATTCATTAAATAAAAGTTAAAAAAAAGACACTAAGAGAAAAAAAAAATAAGATACAATACTACTTAATAATTTCCCTCTGGTGATATGCTGTAAAAGAGTTTACTTTTACACAGGCAATTTAAACAATATTCATTAAATCAAATGAAAGTCAGAAAGGAAAAAGAAATGACCTAAAATACAAGAGTGTTAAAATATATACATAAAATGTATGCACACAAAATTTATAGAAAGTCAATATAATTTATAAAGATTAATCTGTATGGGTTCTCTTTTTAGTCATCATTTCTAATCCAAGACATAAAAGTTGGTGTTTGAAATCATTACTTAGTATATACTAAATTGATCTTCTGTATATAAAGATAATTGAAAATTAATCTTGATGTGAATGGTATGGGAGAGGGAGCTGGAGACAGGAGAGTTGGGGGTGGGAGGGAAGTTATGGGGGGAAAAAGTCACTGTAATCCAAAAGCTGTACTTTTGAAAATTATATTTATTAAATAAAAGTTAAAAAAAAGTTGGTGTTTCCAGTGTTCTTCCCTTGACACAACACTTCTTACTTTTCATGCCCTTAACTTGTAATCTCATTCACTCTCGTGATTTGAACCAGCAATTAGGTGCTGATGGTTCTCAACACATTTTTGCTCTTTGTATCAGACTTGTTTTCACTTAGTGGTTAATAAACAACTCAAAGGCCATAAGAGTAAACCTAAATTTAGGCTTACCTTTATTTTAGACATCTTCTATAATATAGTGTTCCTTTCCACAGCTCATGTTCACCTACATTGAATATCTAAGTCTGAAACTTGGAATTCACCTAAGAATTATCTGCAATCCTCCATTTAACAGCCATTACTAAGCCATACTAATTGTCTTTCCTTGCTGTTCATTAAATTTGTCCTCTCTCCCATTCAGTTTACATGAACATGTTAGTGAGGGCCTCCACTATATCAATGGATGTAAGTACTCTATATTTTGCTTTTCTTTAGCCCTACACATCTAAAATCCATTTGTCAAACTGCTTTGAAAATTATCTACCCAAAATCATGTTCTTTCCCTCCTTGAAACCTTTATTAGCTTCACCATGTAGACAACACAAAACATTATATATATATTTCTTTCCCTAACTCAGCTTCTCTCATAAAGTAAATCCAGGCTAGTGCCATGGCTCACTAGGCTAATCCTCTGCCTGTGGACCGGCACTCCAGGTTCTAATCCCGGTTGGGGCACTGGTTCTGTCCAGCTCTCTGCTGTGGCCTGGGAAGGCAGTGCAGGATGGCCCAAGTGCTTGGGCCCTGTACCCGCATGGGAGACCAGGAAGAAGCACCTGGCTCCTGGCTTCGGATCAGCACAGCAAGCCGGCCGAAGCGGCCATTTGGGGGGTGAACCAATGGAAAAAGGAAGACCTTTCTCTCTCTCTCTCTCTCTCTCTCTCTCTCTCTCACTGTCTAACTCTGCCTGTAAAAAATAAAGTAAGTCCATTTACTATGAGTTAGCATCTGTCTATGCTCTAATTCTACTACAATAATGAGTCCTTGTTTTCCTATGCCTGGAACATGCTGCTTCATACTTTTTTACCTTTTCTTTTTTAATTGTTTTAGTATAAAGGGAACTGATTTCATGTATATTATATATACAATTCCAAAAAGATAATCATATTCCCCTCCCTCCCTCAATCTCCCCTCCTTCCTCTCTCCCTTTTTTGCCTTTAATTTTTGTAATAACATAATTGCAATTTATTTTATAATCATAGGATTAATGCACCACTAACTATAATGTTCAACAGGAAGATAGTAGAAAGACCACACCTATTCTTAGCACTCATCCTTGAAGATACCTTTCTGGAAATTCTGGAGTGCCACACCTTTCCACTACTAGCATTCTCTGTGCTTTCAAGGACACTGCACAAAGGTCATAGGCAATGGAACTAAAATTTTTAAGTACATGCCTATTTTAATTTTTTAAATACATGCCTATTTTAATGATTTTCATTGTCTTTGAAAGGCAAAGATGTTTCATATTTCTATCAATGATCTTTCCAATTTTCATTTACTGTTTACCTTTATGTCTTTTCCTCTAAGCTATAATATTTCTAAAATACACAAACTGTAATTCAACTTTGTTCCCTTTCTTTGTATATATAGTATGTTGGTTCAAAGAGTATTGTGCACAAATATTAGCTTAAATGAACTGTGGAGATATTGAATAATTAGACTTATTAACTGAGGAACAGCTTCACTCTGTTTGCACAGCCCTTTGAGTCTGTAGCTTAGAATTAATGTTCTCAATTATCTCTGCGTCTTTTTTTTTAATTTTTGACAGACAGAGTGGACAGTGAGAGAGAGAGACAGAGAGAAAGGTCTTCCTTTTGCCTCTCTGTGTCTTGAGCTATTGAACAGGGAGCTATTATTCTATATTCCAAATCAGATGTTTTAATGTTTTTTGATTGCAAGATTATCTTCCTGACTAGGGGATATTTTGGAAAATAAGATCTGTGTTGATTAGAACTAAGAATGTCATAACATTTATTGTGTATATAAACATTAACTTCCTCCATGGATATAACATTCCAGTATATGAATATTTAATTACTTCATATTCCTGATTGAAAAATAGCTTGCCATAAATTTTTCATTGTTTTGAACATTATAGAAATTGAGTAAAATTACATGTATGTGAACAATTAAATTGGTGAGAATTATAGGTTTTGAAATAAAAATAGAATAAGCTGCAAATTTTGCATTGATTATTCCTAATTATATGATTTGGTGTAAGTTATCAAAATGAAGAGTGAATGCATAAAATTTGAAGGTGTACCAGATAGTTTTATAAGTGAACCTTATCAGTCATTCAATTCCAGAAAATCCCAACCTTACATCATCTTACATATAATTAAAAAATGAAAGACCATTTCCTGCATCCCTAAGACCACACCCAAATTCAATGATTTGCAGGTTCTCAACAGAGATGCATTCATGGACATTATCTATTATAATAAATGCATACCAAAGGAAATAATCAAAAGGGACAGGGGCATTGAATGATGTCTCAAAAAAAAAAAAAAAAACTAAGACACCATCTATCAAGCACAACCCAAAATTCTAGATACCCAGAAAAAAAGCGGTGTTCAGAATATGACACATTCTTTAGATGCAGTGAGCCACTCGTTATATAGATCAATTTTTACATCAGTCTAGGAAACAGTTTGCTATTAAAATGCACATATGCCAGCCCAGAAGCCACCTGGGAAGCAGGACCATCTAAGGACAGCATTCTCAGCCTCATTATATTAACCCTTTCTTGCATGTTCATCAAATCATTTTGTGAAACTATTACATCCTGGTGATTGTGTGCACAACTATGGAGCCACAATAACTAAGTTCAAACCCCAGCTTGATTGTTAGCTTCTCTACGTAACAATATCTGTCTCATAAGATTGTTATTTGAGTCCAATTACTTATCAGCCTGTGAAGTTACTTAGAAATGTCCTTGGCAAAAAGAAAACTAGTAGTAATGGCAGTGGTAATGGAACTTTGACTCCAATAAGAAACCAAGACAGAATTATAGTTCAATTTAAAATATAAACCTATACATGAATTTCTATGACAAAATATAAAAATGGAAGATAATAATGTACATAAAGCAAAACGTACCTTGACAAAGTCATGCTTACTGAAGTTATGCAAAATGATTCTACATAAAAAATATTTCTGTATTTTAATAGATAATAAGAATTTTCATAAAAATTTACATCCACAAGTGATTTAAAACATTAAGAAAACATAAATAAAAGACATTTCTTTACCTGAGTCACTTACAAAAAATGCAGAAAATATTAAAATACTAAAAAATTAAAGGTACTAAAAAGATAAGAAATAAGAAATACTCATATGCATAGATTTCAAAATATTTTTGCACCAAAATAAACTTGATTCCACTTTACATGACCATTTTGAAATACCCCTATATCTGTCACCTACTAGTAGTTTTATTCAGCATTGTGCTGGAGTTCCTAGCCAAAAAAGCATATTAAAGAAAAAGTATAAAGAATAAAGATAGGGGCTGGCACTGTGCCATAGCGGGTAAAGCCACCACCTGCAGTGCCAGCATCCCACGTGGGTGCCAGTTCAAGTAGCAGCCACTCCACTTCTGATCCAGCTCTCAGCTATGGCCTGGGAAAGCAGTAGAAGGCAGCCCAAGTCCTTGGGCCCCTGCACCCTCATGGGAAGACCTGGAGGAAGTTCCTGGCTCCTGGATTTGTATCAGCTCAGCTCTGGCCATTGCAGCCAATTGGGGAGTGAACCAAGGGGTGGAAGACCTCTCCCTCTGCCTCTCCTTCTCTCTCTATGTAACATCGACTTTCAAATAAATAAACAGTTAAAATTTAAACACCTAAGAATAATTGTGTGTTAATTACAGAGTTCAACCAACAGTACTAGAACAAAAAAAAAATACAAAAATGGATAAAGTATTACATTGTACATCAACCGTCAGGACAAGAGCTGATCAAGTCACTGTTTCTCATAGTGATCCCTGTTAGGAATTTGGAAAACATTATGCTGAGTGAAATAAGCCAATCCCAAAGGGACAAATACCACTTGTTCTCCCTGATAGGTGACAACTAACTGAGCACCAAAAAGGAAACCTGTTAAAGTGAAATGAACACTATGAGAAATGGTGACTTGTTCAGCCCTCACCCTGACTGTTGATGAGCAACTTGATATGTTATCCCTCTTAGTATTTTTTTGTTTGTTCTACTTAATACTTTTGGTTGAATACTGTAATCAATACACAATTCTTCTTAAGTGCTGAAACTTAACTGAAAAGTGATCGCTATTAAATGTAAGAGTGGGAATAAGAGAGGGAAGAGATGTGCAATTCGGGACATGCTCAAGCTGACTTACCTCAAACGGTAGAGTGAGAAACATACCAGGGGATTCCAATTCAATCCCATCAAGGTGGCATGTACCATGCCATCTCACTAGTCCCAGTGATCAATTTCTGTTCACAGTTGATCATAATGATAGGACTAAGAACCAAAGGGATCACATAAACTAGTGTCTGCAAATACTATCTGATAGAATAAATAAAGGGGAGAGTGATCCAACATGGGAAGTGAGATACACAGCAGACCCATAGAATGGCAGATGTCCTAAACAGCACTCTGGCCTCAGAATCAGCCCTTAAGGCATGCGGATCCGGCTGAAAAGCCCATGAGAGTATTTCAGGCATGGAAAGCCAAGACACTCTGGAAAGAAAAAATGACCTAAATGAAAGATCTCTGCGAGTGAGATCCCAGTGGAAAGAACGGGTCATCAAAGAAGGAGGTACCTTTCTCTGAAGGGAGGAGAGAACTTCCACTTTGACCATGGCCTTGTCTAAAAATTATCAGAGTCAGTGAACTCAGGGGGCTTCCATAGCCTTGGCAACTCATGACAAGAGCCTAGGGTGATTACTGATGCCATAAACAAGAGTGTCAAATTGTTAAGTCAACAACAGGAGTCACTGTGCACTTATTCCTCATGTAGGATCTTTGTCCTTAGTGTGCTGTATATTGAGATTTAATGCTATAACGAGTACTCAAACAGTATTTTTCACTTTATGTTTCTGTGTGGGAGCAAACTGTTGAAATCTTTACTTAATGTATGCTAAACTGATCTTCTGTATATAAAGAGAAACGAAAATGAATCTTGATGTGAATGGAAGGGGAGAGGGAGTGAGAAAGGGGAGGGTTGCGGGTGGGAGGGACGTTATCAGGGGGAAGCCATTGTAATCCATAAGCTGTAGTTTGGAAATCTATATTCATTAAATAAAAGTTTAAAAAAAAAACAAATAAATAAACAAATCTTTAAAAATGATTAAAGATATCAGAGAAAATCTACACTTTGACTTTTATTTATATCTACAAACTACTTCTAGATAAAATATAATATGCAAAGATCAATTGTATATTTTGTATATATCAATTTATATACCAACAACAAAATGTTAAGAACATGGAAACAAAAAACAATTACTATATATATGGAAATAAAGTAAACAAAGCACTCTCTTTTTGTGGAAGTTATGAAACTTCCAATAAACACTAAGGAAAATTGAAATACATATAAAGACACAGGAATTTGTGAAATGTAAGATATCAATTAAAGAATAATAATTTTAGATAAATAAATATATAAATTGTAGCATCAATATTATTTCACTCAAGTTATTATTTAATGAACAAAGATCAAGGTACAAACAGGCATATACAACCAAAAACTCTTAAAACAATGGGGTTTTGGAGGGAATTTGTATTTTTTATTGATGACAGACATAAAAGAAAATACAGTCATTGATAGTTCACAAACTACTTCTTCCATTAAAAGCATTTTTTACAGGATGGTATATCTATAAATTGTCAGAATTATAAGTATTATGTTATATATTTTACAAAAAAAATAATATTTTTATCAAATAATTCACAAAAGAATGTTTCATGGAATTGAGAAGCTGATTTTAAAATTTTACAGCAGAGTTGAAAAAGGAGATGCTACACCTGATACTGCAGAAATACCAAGTTATTAGGAACTATTGCAAACATGCCAACAAATAAGAAAACCTAGGAGAAATGAATAGAATTCTGGAAACATATAACTTACCAAAATTGAGTCACAAAGACACAGAAAACCTGAATAGACCAATAACCAGAGACTGAATCAGTAGTAGTCTCCCAATAAAGAAAAGTCCAGAATCACGTGATTTTACTATTGAATTCTATGAAACTTTTTTTTGCAAAAAAAAAAAAAACTGATATTCAATTAGGCATTTCATTAAATATACAAAAAACCCTCATCAACTATGAACATGTTGTTTGCACACTTTAAAAAAAAAAGCAATAAATCTCCTGATCTAATACTTTATTTTGAGAATAGCTTTAAGGATATTTTATTTTAGGAGAGTCATACATAAAACTCACATATACATAATTCCAACAGGAAGTTTTCAAATGATGCACTTTCTGGTGTGCCCTAATGCTGTTTTAGTAAACTTTGTAAGAAAGAGCTAACATCAATTTTTCTTCAAACTAATTTTTCTCCAAACCATTCCAAACTATTTAAAGTTTCGGAATCACTCCAAATTCTGAGAGTACAACATTACTTAATTCCAAAACCAAAGATACAACAAAAATTGAAAATGATAGACTAAAATCTTTGATAAACATAAATGCACAAATACTCATCAAAATACTAGCAAATCAAATTCAACACCTCATGGAGGAACATCATGAACTCTGACCAACTGGTATGTATGCCAGTTATTCGGAGATTGCTTGATATACACAGATCATAAACATGCAGTAGAAAACTGCAGAATCTGTTTTTAAAAAAAAAAAAAAAAGCCATTACAGATAACCAGAACCAAAAATAGCCAACATGATTTCTGGATGCATCTCTGCAATGATCTTTAGATCATTATGTCATTATAATAAGATTTTCATGACTGACAATCCTTCTCACATAATGCACCTCATGCCGTGACACATGCCATGACACATCCAAGATTTCCAAAAAAGCAAGAAAAGGAATCTTAACCTTGTGCCAAACTCTACTCTTTATGCATATTCAATTAAATTTCATTCCAAACAGAAGCCTCTATGCCTCCAGATCATGTAAGAAAATGGACCCAAACCTCATTAAGGGCAGCTCCCTCGTAAGTACGCCCACACTCTTTCCTGAGTGTGTAGTTTCACATGCCATCTAAATAAATCTTACTTCTCTGTTGACCTTTCCAACATCTCATCTTCAAATTCCTTCTTGCATCAGGAAGGATGACCTGAATCTAGCCATTCCACAAAATCTAGCAAGTCAGCCAGGAGGAAGCAAGAGTTAAGGGTTCTCCCAAACATCAACTGATGAATTTTTCTCCTAACACTCATCTCTTTGCATTTGAAGTCTGCGTTACATCCTGCTTTTTTCTTCTTCAATCTGTTCTGATCCGCTATGGACTAATTCCTTTTAATCCAATGGTGGAGTTAAGAAAGTCAAAAGCCAACACCATGCAAATCAGATACAAATGGATCCTTCATGAAGAAAATTTATAAGAATTGCTGGGACTTGCTGTGAAGTCATACACTGCCCAGAGGGTCCCCTTGTTTCTACTGCCTTATGACCATAACCTTTCCACATTGTCTAACATTTCTTATGTTCTGAACCTCCAGCATTTTCACTCCTTCAAGTTGAAGGAGTAAAATTTTATCACACTTACCAATGAGGTGTTTAGTCCCCATGCAGTAAGCCCCTGCCTATGTATGGCAAATAAATTCTGGCATCTTCTGACCCTTGAGAATCCTTGCTGTCTCTATGGAAAACTTTGGCATATCCCACCCTCACATTCCTTGCTCCAACACCTATACAATCCCATTAACTTCCCCCACCGTTTACTTTGGAGTTAAGTTTTTCCCAACATTTGTTATAGTATTGCTATTTTCTGTGGCAATTGAAGAAAGAGGAGTCAGGATATGGTAATGGGACATGACTGACAGGTGCTGTAAGAAATACTAATTCTAGAGTTCCTCATATTCTTTGAAAGAAGAGCAGTCTACCATGCCTTCAACTGATAATTTTCAGGATGGTTTCAACTCTCATATCAAATCAATACTGGCTTGAACAAAAATGCCAAGGAAGCTACCACCATGTTAAAACATTTAAAATGAGGCCTGGGGCTGGCACCTGGTACAGCAGGTTAAAGCCCCAGCCTGCAGTGCCAGCATCCCATTTGGACGCTGGTTTGAGTCTCGGCTGGTCCTCTTCCAATCCAGCTCTCTGCTACAGCCTGGGAAAGCAGTAGAAGGTGGTCCAAGTCTTTGGGCGCCTGCACCTGTGGTGGGAGACCTGGAAGAAGCTCCTGGCTCCTGGTTTTGGATCAACTCAGCTCTGGCCATTGTGGTCACTTGGGGAGTGAACCAGCGGATGGAAGACTTTCTCTCTTTCTCTCCTGCCCTATCTCTCTTTGTAACTCTGTCTTTCAAATAAATAAAATAAATCTTTAAAATAAATATAAATAAAATGAGGCCTATGAGCTCTGATGGCAAACCCCATACCCCCCCTTCTCACAGAAAGGCCCAGGAGCTGAAGAAGCCTGAACAAATTGTGGGGGCCTGAAGATACTTCAGCACCATGGATTGTATCCAAGTTTTCAGATGCTATTTCTGAATTGGTCCACGATGGGGTCTCCACAGATACCTGGGGTGTCAAAGGACACCATCAAGACTGGTGGACACCAACCGTGACCTAGTCTACCAACAAGGCTCTTATATAGCCATGACCTATGCCTCTCCTTTCCTTCCTTTTATTCTCCCTAGGTCACAAAGAAACCTTTTAGACTGTGGATAACTTCCCCTCATCCCCATGAACTTATACTTGGGTTGCCATTTTCAAAACCAGACAACCTTTAGACTAGATGTTCTAAACAAAAATAAGTTCATTTTGTTTTGCATCACTGTTTGGCCACAAGATAAACTAAAGAAAAAAGAAACTTGGCTAACAAACAAGATCTTCAACTACAATATTATCTTCCATATTGGCCTTTTCTGTAAGACACTGCAAAAATTTTCAGAAATTCCTTATTTCAAGGCCTTCATGGCACTCTTTTAAAACCCCGTTCTTAGGGGAAGCTATAGAATGTTATTCCAATAGTCTCCTAGAGATACCTGACTCAGAATAGCAATAATTAGATGTGATGAATGACCCACTGTTGAGTGTTCCTCCATGAGCTAGAGCTCAGTCACTTCAGGATCAGCCTTCCCTTCACTGGAACTATACACAAGGGATAATGTGTCTATGTCTTCATTCCTGAGCCGTAATTCTCCTTCACCTCCTTGTAGATCACCACATTTATTACTCAACCCATCCTGAATGAACCATGCAACTCAACCCATGCACTAGAGGAAGGATAGCTGGGTGGAATCATTTGTAAGAGGGCCTGCTACCATCCAAGTACATGCTTTATCCTCTGAGGTGCCTAATGGAGACGCTAGCACAATGACAGTAGAGTGCCTGTCCCTTGTCCCATGATTGACTTGAAACAATGTAAAGTAAATGTAGGGAAGTTTTCAGAAGACCCTACCAAATTTTCTGAGGAATTTCAGACTCTATGTATGGCCCTTTTACTTTGACCTGGAGTGATAGAAACATCTTCCTGTACACCTGTTATACCTATAAAGAAAAACAACAAATCTAAGTCAAAGCCCAAACCTGATGATGCCCTGACAACTCAATAGCCCTCCTCACTGTGCTGTGGGGGCCACAGAAGTCCTATAATTACATACCATTTGGAACTATTAAAGAAGTCATGAGGATTCAGGGTACCAATACCATGTGCTCCTCTGTCTGCTTTCCATAATTAAAAAACTATTTTATAAAGCCCTTAAATTATTGTAAAATCATGGAACTAACATAAGCAAGAGACCTCAGAATCCTGGTTCAAGCTGTTGCCCGTTGCCCTCCTTTCATCCTAATTCTTACAGTGCAGCCATTTTTAGATGTTATATGGGAGACTCTTCCTGACCTCTGACATCCTCTTTGATTCAGATGCCCAAAATAAAATAAAATATGTTGTCCATTGAAGTCAGGTGCAGGAGGCTCTGACAGAATATGGTAACAAGATTCTCCCAGCACCAGATTACAAAAAGCATGAACATACAATCTCTTCAGGAGATCTAGTTTTGTTAAACACTTGTAGAGAGTGATTTCCCTTTGACCAACTAGTCTAAATGGAAAAGATCCTGTCAGGTGTGACTTAAAACTTCTACTTCAGTTAAATTACAGGAAATGTCTAGCTAGGTACATGTGTCAAGCCTTAAATATCTACTTCCTGAGTCTTCACAAGCACACACACACACACACACACACAGACACCAGGAGTATAATTCTGCCTACTCTTGTGAGACAATTGTGTACATGAAATTTATCTTCAAAAGGCTAAAAGATAAGTAAATTTCTGCTTTTCCTGTAAATTTCTCCCTAAAGGGAGAGGCATTAAGTGTATTGTATTTTCCAGCCAATATGCTTTTTCCTACTTATTTTCTTATCTTTCCTGGGAAACTACCAATGGCAGGAAAACCCCCTTTCTGCCTCAAAAACAAAAAGAGAAAGATCTTACCATATACCATGAAAAAAACAGTTTTGAGAAATCTACTTTGGATGACCACTGGCCAGGCCCTACAGGAACTCTTATATTCTTTAGATTCCCTCACTAAAATGGACGTGGACAACAGAGTAGGCCTAGATTACCTACTACCAAAACAGAATGGAGTATGTGTGCTGATTAATAAAACCTACTACACTTACATTAACGGTGAGCTCATGGACAACAATAACAAAATGATTTATGATCAGGCCAAATGGTTCCATGATTTGGGCAAAGAAAGTCCCTTTGCTTCTACCAACCTTTCCAACATGATTCTAACTCTTGCTCCTTTTTGGCCCTCTCATACTCAACCTAATTGTCAAATTTGTCCCTTCCAGAATTCCACACTGTTGTGAAAAATGGTGTTCATGGAGGGATTCCAGCCATTACTAACTGACAGCAAATGTCTAGCTCCTATAATGAAAACTCTAGATTAGTTGGCAAGAGATTTTCATTCCCTGACTAGGTGAGGATGGTGCCCTGAAGCAGCATGAAGAAGTTAAAGAAGATGGACCCTCTTCCCATGAATTCCCATAAAAATTAAGAGACAAAAATAGGGAAGGTAGGAAGTGACAAGCAATGAGGAGCTGAAGTTGCCAGTCTATCCCAGCAACTCCAAAACTCCACCGCCTTCCAGTTGGTAGAAAACTACAGCTTCCATGAAACAGCCACCCAAAACCAGCGGCAGTCAGAAATACTCAACATGGTTTCAGGCTACATTGTTGCAATGACCTCTTGCTCACTATAATGTCATTATAATGAAATTACCATGACTGACAATCTTACTCCCATAATTTATCTGATACCATGACACATCCAAGATTTTCAAAGCAGAACAAGAAAATGGATGGTGTTCGGCACTTCTCCCAAGTTCTACAACTTACGAATATTTAATTAAACTCTACCCTACACATCATCCCTAAGCCACTAGATAATGTAAAGAAATGGACTTGAAACTCATTGAATGGAACTCTCTTGAGTATGCCTTCACTCCTTTTTAGGTGTGTATTTCAAATAAGTGTTGCTTCTCTGATGACCTTTACCTATGTGTCATCTTCAAATTTATTCTTGTTTTGGATACAAAATTCTGGATCCAGCCACTCCACAACAATAACAAAAGCCAAAACAGACTCAAAGATGCAAAGGAATCTATTGTGTGGTATAACTAACATTACAAATTAGGTGCGAAAGGGTAGGTATGCAATACATTATTATTTTTATCTGAAAAACAATCAAATATTCCTGTTCATGCCACACGGAAAAATCAAAAGTAATTAAATCTAAAATATAAGTGATAAAATCTTAAGATATTTATTAAAATGTATTAAAATTTTCATTATCTTGAAACAGGTACTTTTGAGGAATTTAAGTGAGTGGATTGATGAGTAAAGAGATAGGTGGATAGATTAATAATATACTATTAACAAATCAAGAAAAGAGGTTAGCAGCTAAAAGTGGTACAGTGGATTAAGCTGCCACTAAGGATGCCCATATCCCTATTAAAAAGCCTGGAATCAAGTTCCACCACTGCTGCTGATCCAGTTTCTTGCTAGTACACACCCTGGGTAGCAGCAGATAATAGCTCAAGTTCATGGGTCCCTGCCACCCAGATGGGATACCCAAATGGATTGTTGACCCCTGACTTTGGCCTGCCCCAGCTCTGTTGTCAAGGAGTGAACCAGCAGATGAAATACAAATGAATAAGTAAGCATGTTTTAAAAAAATGAATCAAGTGGTGCCAACCCCATGGCACAGCAGGCTAAAGCTGTCCTTGGACATCTGCACCCATGCAGAAGACCCAGAAGTAGCTCCTGGCTCCTGGCTTCAGATCAGCCCAGCTCTGGCTATTGCAGCCATCTGGGGACTGAACCAGTGAATGGAAGGTGTCTCCCTCTCTCTCTCTGCCTCTTTCCCTCTGTAACTTTGCTTTCAAATAAATAAATAATAAAAATCTTTTAACAAATGAATCAAGAAACAACACCATTTTTTTTTTTTTTTGACAGGCAGAGTGGACAGTGAGAGAGAGAGACAGAGAGAGAAAGGTCTTCCTTTGCCGTTGGTTCACCCTCCAATGGCCGCCGCTGCAGCCGGCACACCGCGCTGATCCGATGGCAGGAGCCAGGAGCCAGGTGCTTTTCCTGGTCTCCCATGGGGTGCAGGGCCCAAGCACCTGGGCCATCCTCCACTGCACTCCCTGGCCATAGCAGAGAGCTGGCCTGGAAGAGGGGCAACCGGGACAGAATCCGGCGCCCCGACCGGGACTAGAACCCGGTGTGCCGGCGCCGCAAGGTGGAGGATTAGCCTATTGAGTCACGGCGCCGGCCAAAACAACACCATTTTCAAAATAGTGATTTCTCTGAGAGGAAAGAGGATGAAACAGGAAAAGCATATTAGAGACATAACAGTTCAAGAATTATGATGTTTAATATTTCAGGCTAAATAGTAAGAATAAAACTTATTCTCTTACCAAAAAATTAAACTCATTTATGTCTAAATCATTTTAAGTGCTTTAAGATTGATTACCACCATTTTCATAAATATCAGCCCAAAAATATCTATTCTGTGTCATTTATAGAAGACTATATTAATAATTTCCCAATATGCTTTTCTAATCCATTGCTTGAAAAGACAAGAAGGAAGAAAAAGTTTTCTGTCAATGAAGTAGTAGAATACTTCTAGCTTTAGGATTTGGGAATTTATTTAAACCAACATAGAAGAAAGGAAGAAAGCTCTCTAGTTTTAGTTTTAGGTTCATACTTAGTTACATTTCCTCTGCATTCCAACAATCAGCAGGGAAGCATGTATTATTTTCCTGGGAGCAATTGAACCATTCTATGCAAACTATGAACTTTTTGCTTTTCATCTTTCCATAGCGTTTATAATTCAACATGCTTCAGTTCTCAAGTACTCTTGCTGTATACTTCAGATGAGATTTTTATTGTCTGCAGTGTTAGGGCTTGAAAATTTCCAGTGTAAACCAAGAACAAAAATTAAAACGTCAAAGAGACAGGCTTTATAAATACTTTCAGTGAGAAAAGAGAAATTTAATCCAAACAGCATTTATCTAATAAGCGCCTTCTGTTTCGTTTACCATGGGTAATCAGTGTGAGTCTAATTTGGCAGTTGTGTTCTCTATGTTATTGTGACACTATTAGAATTCACTTCATGAAAAAATATGCAATTAATTCTTCACTAGCCTTTACAGATAGCTTACAAATCTATAAACTGTCTACTTCCTCAAGCATAGGTAGAAACAGCCACTGTCCTGCAGTGAGAAGCTTTGTTTCAAAGAGAAGATATACAATTAAATTGCAATCCATATCAGATTGCTGCCATTCCCAAAAATGGCACTTTGAATAACCTGAGATGTAATATCAATAGGGTGTTGAGTTAAATACATTTCACTGAAATCCTAAATTGCATAATGAATTTTCAAACAGAAAGCACGGTTCTAGACCCTTAACATGTTCAGTCCAGAGGTTTCAAAAATAAGGTGCAAGTACAACATATCCTGAGGCTACTTTATTGCTCAATAAACTACAAGGTTATAGATTAGTCAATCTGATAAATCCACTGATGGTTTTGTGGTTCTATGATCAGTGTGCAAGGATTTTTATAGCTCAGTAAAACACTGGACAGTTTTACAACTCAAGACTAAACCTGTGATAAAGAGAAAAACAAAAAGTTCATGTACATATTACAGGAAAATCTTCAAAAGTCACAGAAAATCTTCAGAAGTCACACACTAAAATCATATACATTGAAGTCTCATGATACTGCAAAATACAAACAGAAAAATTTTTCTAATGCATAAAGCACATAAGTGATACTCATTAAAATGAACACAAAGGATATCTTGGTCCTAAATGCTTTCAGGAAACAAAACATAAATTAAATTCTGTAGAGTGTGATTATGATTTTCTTTTTATTTAATGAGCATAAATTTGCAAAGTACAGCTTATGGATTACAATAGCTTCCTCCCCCCCGTAACTTCCCTCCCACCCACAACACTCCCCTCTCCCACTCCCTCTCCCCTTCCCTTCACATCAAGATTAATTTTCAATTATCTTTATATACAGAAGATCAATTTAGCGTATATTAAGTAAAGATTTCCACATTTTCCTCCTTCACAGAAACACAAGTGTAAAATACTATTTGAGTACTAGTTATAGCAATAATTAAACACCTAAGAGTAACTGTGTATTAATTAGAGTTCAACCAATAGTTTTAAGTAGAATATAAAATGCAACTTTTGTATTGTTGTGGCTCCCCCCCACCTCCTTCCCTCCCGTGGCCCTCCCCTCTCCCACTTCCTCTCCCATTCCGCCCTTCATCACGTTTCATTTTCAATTACCTTCATATACTGAAGATCAACTTAGTATATACTAAGCAGGGATTTCAACAGGTTGCACTCACACAACAGAACCAGGCATAGGGTATTGTTCAACTAGTAGTGTTGTTTTTGAGTTTCATAGTAAAACACATTAAGGACAGAGATCCTGCGTGGGAAGCATGAACCCAGTGACTCCCATTGTTGATTTAACAATTGGCACTCTTATTTATGATGTCAGCAATCACCCGAGACTCTTGCTATGAGCTGTCTAGGCTATGGAAGCCCCTTGAGTTCACCAACTCTGAATTTGTTTAGTCAAGACTGTATTACAGTGGAGGTTCCTTCCTCCCTTCAGAGAAAGGTGCCTCTCTCCTTGATGGCCTGATCCTTCTGCTGGGGTCTTGTTCACCAGGATCTTTCATTTAGATTGTTTTTTGCCACCGTGTCATGGCTTTCCATGCCTGTGAGACTCTCATGGACCTTTTAGTCAGATCCGAATGTCCCAAGGGTTGATTCTGAGGCAGGAGTGCTGTTTTGTGTGTTTGCCATTCTATGAGTCTGCTGTCTGTCCTGCTTCCCCCACAGGAACATTCTCTCCCTTTTGACTCTATCCTTCATTATTTGCTTACACTGGTCTTATTTGTGAAATCTCTTCGACACTTACCCTATCTTTTGATCAGTTGTGTATTTATACTTATCACTTTACCAAGTGTGCTGGCATTGGTACCTGCCTCCTTGGTAAGGTTGAGTTGAAATCCCCTGGCACATTTCTAGTTCCACCATAGGAGGTAGGTCTGAGTGAGTATGTGCCATCCTATATATCTCCTCCCTCTCTTATTCCCACTCCTATGTTTCACAGAGATCAATTTTCTGTTAATTTTTAAACGCTTAAGAATGGTTGTGCATTGATTGCAGCGTTCAACCAGTGGTCTTGTATAGAGCAAACTGAGCAACAACAACAACAACAACAAAAATACTAAAGGAACCAAATAGTAAGTTGTTCCTCAACAGTCTAGACAAGGGCTGCTCATGTCATTGTCTCTCATAGTGTCCATTTCACTTCAATGGGTATCATTTTAGGTGCTCGTTTAGTTGCCATAGATCAGGGAGAACATGTGATATTTGTCCCTTTTGGACTGGCTTATTTCACTCAGCATGATGTTTTCCAGCTTCCTCCATTTTGTTGTAAATGCCCGGATTTCATTGTTTTTTACTGCTGTATAGTGTTCCATAGAGTACATATCCCATAGTTTCTTTATCCAGTCATCCGTTGATGGACATTTAGGTTGATTCCATGTCTTAGCTATTGTGAATTGAGCTGCAATAAACATTAGGGTGCAGATGGCTTTTTTCTCCCCTTTAATTCCATTTGGGTATATTCCAAGGAGTGGGGTGGCTGGGTCCTGTGGTAGTGCTATATTCAGGTTTCTGAGGATTCTCCAGACTGACTTCCATAGTGGCTTGACCAGTTTGCATTCCCACCAACAGTGGATTAGTTTCCCTTTTTCTCCACATCCTCGCCAGCATCTGTTGTTGGTTGATTTCTGTATGTAAGCCAATCTAAGCAGAGTGAGGTGGAATCTCATTGTGGTTTTGATCTACATTTCCCTGATGGCTAGGGATCCTGAGCATTTTTTCATGTGTCTGTTGGCCATTTGGATTTCCTCTTTTGAAAAATATCTGTTAAGGTCCTTGGCCCATTTTTATTGGGTTGTTTGTTTTGATTCTGCGGTGTTTTTTGATCATTGTGTAGCTTCTAGTTGTTAATCCTTTATCTGTTGTGTGGTTTGTGAATAACGTCTCCCATTCTATTGGTTGCTTCTTCGCTTTCCTGACTGTTTCCTTTGCTGTTAAGAAACTCTTCAATTTGAGGTAATCCCATTTGTTTATTTTATCTTTGATTACCTGTGCCTCTGGGGTCTTCTCCAGGAATTCTTTGCCTGTTCCAATATCTTGAAGGGTTTCTCCTATGCTCTCAATTAGTTTCAAGGTGTCGTGGCGCATCTCTAGTTCCTTGATCCATGTTGAGTGGATTTTTGTATAAGGTGTAAGGCAGGGGTCTTGCTTCATACTGCGACATGTGGACATCCAGTTTTCCCAGCACCATTTGTTGAAGAGGCTGTCCTTGTTCCAGGGGTTGGTTTTAGGTCCTTTGTCAAATATGAGTTGGTTATAGATGTTTGGATTGATCTCTGGTGTTTCTATTCTGTTCCATTGGTCTACGCATCTGTTTTTGTGCCAGTACCAGGCTGTTTTTATTATAACTGCCCTGTAGTATGCCTTGAAGTCTGGAATTGTGATGCCTCCGGACTTGTTTTTATTGTAAAGGATTGCTTTAGCTGTTCTGAGTCTCCTGTTTCTCCACATGAATTTCAGCATCGTTTTTTCTAGGTCTTTGAAGAATGACTTTGGTATTTTGATTGGTATTGCATTGAACTTGTAAATTGCTTTTGGGAGAATGGACATTTTGATGATATTGATTCTTCCAATCCATGAGCATGGCAGGTTTTTCCATTTTTTTGTGTCGTCTTCTATTTCTTTCTTTAGTGTTTTGTAATTTTCATCATAGAGGTCTTTGACCTCCTCGGTTAAATTTATTCCAAGGTACTTTATTGTTTTTGTGGCTATCATGAATGGGATTGATCTTAGTAGTTCTTCCTTGGCCCTGGCATTGTCTGTGTATACAAAGGCTGTTGATTTCTGAGCATTGACTTTGTATCCTGCTACTTTACCAAACTCTTCTATGAGTTCCAGTAGTCTCTTATAGGAGTTTATCGGGTCCCCTATATATAGTATCATGTCATCTACAAATAGGGATAGTTTAACTTCCTCCTTTCCCATTTGTATCTCTTTAATTTCTTTTTCTTGCCTGATGGCTCTGGCTAACACTTCTAGGACTATATTGAATAGCAATAGTGAGAGTGGGCATCCCTGTCTGGTGCCAGTTTTCAATGGAAATGCCTCCAACTTTTCCCCATTCAATATGATGCTGGCCTTTGGTTTATCATAGACTGCCTTAATTGTGTTGAGGAATGTTCCTTCTAACCCCAATTTGCTTAGGATTTTCATCATGAAAGGGTGTTGTATTTTGTCAAATGCTTTCTCTGCATCTATTGAGATAACCATATGATTTTTGTTTCTCAATTTATTAATGTGATGTATTACATTGATTGACTTTTGAATATTGAACCATCCCTGCATACCAGGGATAAATCCCACTTGGTCCGGGTGAATGATCTTTCTGATGTGTAGTTGGATTCGGTTTGCCAGAATTTTGTTGAGTATTTTTGCATCTATGTTCATCAGGGAGATAGGTCTGTAGTTTTCTTTCTCTGTTATGTCTTTTCCTGGCTTAGGAATTAAGGTAATATTGGCTTCGTAGAAAGAATTTGGAAGGATTCCCTCTCTTTCAATCGTTTTGAATAATTTGAGAAGAACTGAGGTTAGTTGTTCTCTAAATGTCTGGTAAAATTCGGCAGTGAAGCCATCCGGTCCTGGTCTCTTCTTTTTTGGTAGTGCGTTTATTACTGATTCAATTTCTTCCACGGTTATGGGTCTGTTTAGATTTTCTATATCTTCACGGCTCAGTTTAGGAAGGTTGTATTTGTCCAGGAATCTATCCATTTCTTCCAGGTTCCCCAATTTGTTAGCATACATCTCTTTGTAGTAGTTTCTGATGATTCTTTTTATTTCTGTTGTGTCTGCTGTTACATTTCCATTACTATTTTTGATTTTACAGATTTTGGTCTTCTCTCTCCTTTTTTTGGTTAGTTGGGCCAATGGTGTGTCAATTTTGTTTATTTTTTCAAAGAACCAGCTCCTGGTTTTGTTGATCTTTTGTATTGTTTTTTTGGTTTCAATTCTGTTTATTTCTTCTCTGATCTTTAGTATTTCTTTCCTCCTTTTGGATTTGGGCTTGATTTGCTGCTGTTTTTCTAAACCCTTGAGGTGCGTGGAGAGGTCATTTGTTTGGTTCCTTTCCAGCTTCTTGATGTAGGCACCAATTGCTATAAACTTTCCTCTTAGCACTGCTTTTGCTGTGTCCCACAGGTATTGATAGGTTATGTTATCATTTTCATTTGTTTCTAGAGATCTTTTGATTTCTCTTTTAATTTCTTCAATGACCACTGTTCATTTAGGATCATGTTGTCCATTCTCCATATATTTGCATATGGTGTAGAGATTCTTGGGATGTTGATTTCAAGTTTCACTGAGAAGCTGCATGGTATAGTTTCAATTTTTTTTGAATTTGTTGAGGCTCCCTTTATGGCCTAGCATATGGTCAATCCTAGAGAATGTTCCATGTACTGGGGAGAAATATGTGAAATCTGTGTCTGTGGGGTGGAAGGTTCTGAAGATATCTATTGTGTCTACTTGGTCTATGGCGTCAATTAGCTCAGTTGTTTCCTTGTTGAATTTCTGTCTGGTTGATCTGTCCATTGGTGAGAGTGGGGTGTTGAAGTCCCCTGTTACTATTGTATTTGAGTCTATAACTCCCTTTAAATCCTTTAATAATTCTTTCAGGTAGCCAGGCGCCCTGTAATTAGGTGCGTATACATTTATAATAGTAATGTCTTCCTGTTGGATAGATCCTTTAATCATTATATAGTGCCCTTCTCTGTCTCTTTTAATAGTTTTTATGTTAAAGTCTATTTTGTCTGCTATTAGGATGGCCACACCAGCTCTTTTTTGATTTCCGTTAGCTTGGAGTATCTTTTTCCATCCTTTCACTTTCAGTCTGTGTGCATCTTTGCTGATAAGGTGTGTCTCCTGAAGGCAGCATACAGATGGATTCTCTTTCTTTATCCAATCAGCTAGTCTATGTCTCTTTGTCGTGGAATTAAGACCATTCGCATTCAGTGTGATTACTGTTAAGTACTATCTTTTCCCATTCATGTTTCCTGAAACGAGCTGTTTATGTATTTTGAACTTTGTTTGTGGGTTACTCTACATTCACTTTTTTTTGTAGTGAAGTTCTTGCTTTTGTATTTCTGTGTGCAGCACATCTTTGAGCAAGTGTTGTAGGGTTGGACGTGTGGATACAAATTCTTTCAGTTTCTGTTTGTCGTGGAAGATCTTTATTTCCCCTTCATTCATAAATGATAGCTTTGCAGGGTGTAGTATTCTAAGTTGGCATTGTTTGTAATTTAAAACTTGAAATATATCATGCCATTGTCTCCTTGCCTGTAGTGTTTGCGATGAGAAGTCTGGGGTGAGTCTGATTGACTTACCCCTGAATGTGATTTGTCGCTTTTCTCTGGCACATTTTAGGATTTGTTCTTTGTGTGTCACTGAGCTGAGTGTTGCCACAACGTGTCGTGGTGAATTTCTCTCCTGGTCTACTCTGTTCAGAGTCCTGGCTATCTGTTGTATTTGTGTGTTGTTATCCAGCTGCCTTTGTTTGAAGTTTTCTGATATTATTTCATTGAAGACACCTTCCAATCCATTCTCTCTTTCCACCCCTCAGGGACTCCTATTATCCAAACATTACACCGTTTGATTGAATCTTGTAGGTCTCTGACCGTATTTTTTAATTTTTTAATTTCTTATTCCTGCGTTTGAACTGACTGTATTATTTCTGGAAGTTTGTCTTCAAATTCTGATATTCAGTCTTCTATTTCATCTGTTCGATTTCTGAGGGATTCCATGGTGTTTTTTATATGGTCAATTGAGTTTTTCAGTTCTAGTATTTCATTCTGGCTTCTCTTTAGGATCTCTAATCCTTGGGCTTGTTTTTCATTCAGCTCTTGACACTGTTTCTCATTATTTCTAAGTATTCTGATTATTAATTTTCTGAATTCTTTTTCTGGCATGGTTTCAACTTCTTCTTCTTCAGCCTCTGTTATGGTTGGTTTAGCCTGCTCCATTGGTAAGTTTATATGTTCTTCTATATTCTTATTGTGGGTTTTTGTTTTGTTTTTTGGCATTCCATCTGGGTGGTTTTTCAGGTTGATTTCCCTCTGCTATAGGCTGCTGTGAGTCTGTACCAATATCCAGTGTAGGCAGGCTGCTCTACAAAGCCTGACCCTAAACAGACAGGATGGCTGCTCTCTGTGCGCTGCAGCTCTGATTATGGGTTGGGCGGCTCCTGTTGATCCCTTAGTTCTGAATCCTGCCCTTTTCCCACAGGCACTATTCAATTTTTTTTTTCCTTGTAACTTGAGTAGACAGGCGTCAGGGCTTTGAGCTGCCCTCATCGATGCCCACCCCTGTGCAAGAAGTGTCGTGTCGCTCCGCTCCACCTTTGGGCTCCGCCTCCGAAGGTTAGTGTTGAGGCAAAGACAGTTCTCCTTTAAGCCCGAATGTAAACAAACAAAATGGCTGCTTCCCACCCACTACAGCTCCGAGGAGGGGCCAAGGGATACTGGCTTACTCAGTCTCTCAATTAGTACCCCTGAATCGCACACTCTTTCTGCAGGCGCCACTCACTCTGTTCCATTTTCTATTTCCTCCCCCACTCAGTCATGTGTGTCTCAGTGTCCGTCCCAGGGTGGGTTGGGGGAGGGGCAGCGGCGGCTGTTGCCGCGGTGCTGGGCGAGCACCCCCTCTCACCTCGGCTACCAGCGCTGGTGTGTACACACTCCTGCTGGTGTCCTGCGCCTCAGGCTTCCGTGTCCTCCTCGTAGGTCCACCCTGTCTCCCCAGTTTCAGGAAGAGCTTCTCGTTCCCCACAACTACAAATTCTCACCCCTCTTTGAACCTTCCCTTCCCGGACCTTTGGTGTGCTCCCTCCCTATTCCGCCATCTTCCCCACTATCCTGATTATGATGTTAATTGTGTTTTATTATATCCTCTTCCTTTGAAACTTAAAACCATGCTTTACAATTCTCACTTGAGAAATGTGGCTGAAAATAAACCTTATTTGTCATAAAACGTAGTAGTAATAAGAATTTATTTAATTAAGAAATTTTTTTTCTTGTTCTTTTTTTTTAACTTTTATTTAATGAATATAAATTTCCAAAGTACAGCTTATGGATTACAATGGCTTCCCCCCCAATAACTTCCCTCCCACCTGCAACCCTCCCCTTTCTCACTCCCTCTCCCCTTCCATTCACGTCAAGATTCATTTTCGTTTCTCTTTATATACAGATCAGTTTAGCATATATTAAGGAAAGATTTCAACAGTTTGCACCCACATAGAAACACAAAGTGAAAAATACTGTTTGAGTACTGGTTATTGCATTAAATCACAATGTACAGCACATTAAGGACAGAGATCCTATATGAGAAGTAAGTGCACAGTGACTCCTGTTGTTGACTTAACAATTTGACACTCTTGTTTATGGCATCAGTAATCACCCTAGGCTCTTGTCATGAGTTGCCAAGGCTATGGAAGCCTTTTGAGTTCACCGACTCTGATCATATGTAGACAAGGTCATAGTCAGAGTGGAAGTTCTCTCCTCCCTTCAGAGAAAGGTACCTCCTTCTTTGATGAGCATTCTTTCCATTGGGATCTCACTCGTGGAGATCTTTCATTTAGGTCATTTTTTTTTTTTTTTTTGCCAGAGTGTCTTGGCTTTCCATGCCTGAAATACTCTCATGGGCTTTTCAGCCGGATCCGTATGCCTTAAGGGTTGATTCTGAGGCCAGAGTGCTTTTTAGGACATCTGCAATTCTATGAGTCTGCTGTGTATCCCGCTTCCCATGTTGGATCATTCTCTCCCTTTTTTATTCTATCAGTTAGTATTTAAGAAATTTGAAAAGAGTGTTTTAAAGGTACCCCTCCAAAATAAGCAGGAGACAGAAGAGGAGGAAGAAGAAGAAAAAGAGACGAGGAGGAAGAAGCCATAAGGATGACTGGTTAAGACCTGCTAGTTCATATCTTTTTGAAAGTGCCCATAGTTTTTGAGGGTGATAGATTTCATATTCATGTCCATTAATTTTCAAGCTCATGTGCAAATATGAAAATTATATTGAAGTGATTGTTTACTTTTGGCATGTTTGCTTGTTTCATTAATTTTTTATAGAAAATTTAAAATATTGTGTTTATATTTGCAATTTTGTCTTTTAAAAGAACACTGATATGGAGGATGGTCTTTTAAAATATCGTTTTTTTAATAAACCTGTATTTTAAGAAAAGACAGTGGCCAGCCGGCGCTGTGGCCTAGTGGATAAAGCCACCACCTGCAGTGCTGGCATCCCCTATGGGCTCTGGTTCGAGTTAACCTACTATACCACAGTGCTGTATCCTTAGCTTTTCATCCTTTTCGGTATTACTTAAGATAAGCCTGAAATGAGATAGTTTTCTGTTTGCATATGTTATTGGAATTATGAATTTTAATTTAACTCTCTAATAAAAGTAAGTGATTTTGATCAGAGAATATCTCAAGGAAAGCTATCATATTGAATGATAGAAGTTCCCAGGATTCCTTTGAGCAAAATGTCCATTATTCTTTGCATTATTAATGATAACTCTATACTACTGAAAAATAATGCCCAAGAATGCTTTGTGTTCTCTCTAGAGATAAATTGATTACTCAAAACACTGAAGACAACTATTTTACTGAATAGAAATGAATCACCTAAGGGGACCAAGAACTCACAACTTGGAAGAAGTGTTGTTCATACATTTTCATTTCCGTTAGAAAATTCGACATGCTTGCCTAATAAAATCACCATCATGTCAGATTAAATCAAAAGGGACTGCTTTCTTTATTATACTGTTTTTGCTTTGCTTATTTATGCTTTATGTAACTCAGACATTTACTTTAAATTCCGCTTTAGAACATATTATAAATTAACTTGTCAGAAACAATTCAAACTAGACAATTTTGAAATCAAACTTAGAATAAAGCTAGTACATTTAAAGTTAGCCTACAAAAGTCTATTATACAAAGCATGTAACATAAAGAATCCAACACCATGGAAGTTTTATCTCAAATCTGTTTTCTTTTATTTCTCATAGGAAATGAAATTAACATTCTCTTGAGCCTCTTAAGAATTGTTTACTGTTTATAGCCCTTGTCTCTAGTGTTGTGGAACAGTGTTTTTCTCTTCTTACTATTTGTTGAATTCTTTTTCCTTAGTGGAAGATTAATCTTATGAATATAAAATAAACTGAAAGAATGCCATTGTAAAAATTAAAAGAAAGAATAAAAAGGGAAGGAGGAGGGAAAATGGGAGTATAGGTAGGAGGGGAGTAGAATGAGAAGTATCATTATGCTCCTCAAACTCTATATATAAAATACATGAAATTTGTTCAACATATATAGATAAAAAGGGCTGAATCACTTTAAACTGGATAGGGGGAGGTTTAGTATTTCAAAAAATACCATCATACACATACATGAAAAAATAAAAGTTATCAGTATCGAAATAGAATAAACTTGGATATTTGTAGGTTCTCATGTTTGGACTCAGTTTAGTTTCATTATCTAAATTTCTAAAGATTTCTAGGTGTTTTTAACTGGGTGTATTTCCTTGGGAGAAAAATCTGAATTTTAATTTTGATATTTTTATAACAAAAATCCTCCAAAATTACAGCTGATCCATTCACAAATCATTGAATTCACAAGAAGCCTTTCTTTTCCATTTGTCTCTTATTTCTTGATGATAAACCTACTTTGATGAATTCCTGCAAACAATGTGGAGATTTTTACTCTTCTATCTTCTGCCTTGCTTCTCTGTTCACTTCACACTGTTCATCATTATATGCTGTTCAATATGTCATTTTCACCATAAATAATTTTTAAAATTTTTATAAGGAAAAAAGCATTGTTTACAATAGCCATGAAATGTAATGCTAATCCTCAGTCACAATTTTTGCTGTTTTGAATAGTCTTGGATTTCAAAAGTCAATTAGGAGAAGATATATCACTGAGTGGAAGTCAAATTATCAACCCAATTGAAAACCATGGGGCTGGCGCCACGGCTCAATAAGCTAATCCTCCGCCTGCGGCACCAGCACCCCTGGTTCTAGTCCAGGTCGGGGCGCCAGATTCTGTCCTGGTTGCCCAGGCCAGCCCTCTGCTATGGCCTGGGAATGCAGTGGAGGATGGCCCAAGTCCTTGGGCCCTGCACCCGCATGGGAGACCAGAAGAAGCACCTGGCTTCTGCCTTCAGATCACCACAAAGCGCCAACCGCAGCGCGCCTGCTGTGGCGGCCATTGGAGGATGAACCAACGACAAAAGGAAGACCTTTCTCTCTGTCTCTCTCTTTGTCCACTCTGTCTGTCAAATATAAAAAAATAAAATAAAAAAACATGGTAATATAAATATATATAGAGAGATCTTGCCATGCTATCTTTGCATATAATGATAAACTTCATCTAAACCGATAAGATCATGTTGAAGTATGATTAGCAGAAAAAGTAGAGCATCTTTCAAAGTTTTTTAAATGTTGTAACTCTATATTACCTTGTCTTTCTTACACTCTATAATAATACAATGATAGGAAAAAAGCAGCAAAGTTGTCAACATCCCAAAATTTTCATACTTAAGATTCAGTCAAAAATTATTTGGAGTGGATTTCATTTCTGATTTAGTTGTATGACCTCAATCGTATAAGTTACTCAATTCTTTTTCTTATCAATAAAAGGAAGTGTGTGTGTATGTGTGTGTTGTTGTCACTCTTGTTGCTGTTTACAGGTTAAATAAGAATGGTGGTGCAAGAAGATCTTCATTGGCTTACGAGGGCATCAGTGATTTAAGAAGAAACATACCGGGGCGGAGCCAAGATGGCGGAATAGTGAGGGCGCACACCGATAGTCCGGGAAAATTTAGTTTAATAAAAGGGGAGTTACGGTAGCCACAGAAAATAGAACCAAAAAAAAAAAAATTGCAGGGGAAACCCTTCTGGAGGGAGCAGCCGTGAATTGGAGGACCTACTGGGAGAACAAGGTCGCCCACCGCGCAGAAGCCAAGTCGCGGGACCGAGCCGCAGAAGCCCCAGGGTCTGCGCGCCAGTGCTCCAAGGGGAGTGCATGCCACACAGACAACAGCAGGGAGACTTGGGACGCTCTGGGCACCGAGTCCACACATCGGCGCTGGAAGGGGAGGTGAGCTCAATAACCCGAGACATTGGTGGGGAAACGGGGGTCAGAATCTAGAGGGGGGCCGGAAAGTGCAGCAAACTCACTACCGGAAAGAAGGAAAAAAAAAAAGCTTCGGGGTTTCTCTTCCCCCTAACCTTGCAAAGGTTACAAGGCTGCAAGGCTTGAAGAATTCCCAAGAGACAAAGAGCAGGCCTCCTCTCTGGATTTACATATCAATGGGGGAGAGTTAAGGAACTGAGTCACTACAATTCAGTAGCCTAGGCAACCCAGTGGGAGTCCAGAGGAGCCAAAGACTGGAAGCTAAATACCATCAATTCTGCACAGCCTTGCCCTGTGGTGTTACTTACCCCCTGAATAAATAAAATAAGTAAATAAATAAAAAGAGAGAGATTTACCACGCATAACCTGAGGGTGTCACCTTTGCACACCCTTAACCAGGAAGAACCAGGCAGAGCTCTCAGGCTGCACCCATCTCAAGCCTCCAAGGCTCCTCCAACAGCAGGCAGTCCACTTAACACGGACACAGTATAAAAAAAAAAAAAGGAAAAAAAAAAAACGCACAGTGACGCAAGAAGAATTAACTATGCCGAGTAACAAACACAGAAATAGAGGGAGCAAGATCAACGATGACACTATGATGCCTCCAAATAAGCAAAACACCCCAAGCCAAGAGTATGAAGATGATGAGATAGAAGAAATGCAAGATACGGATTTCAAAAAATTTATGATAAGAACATTTAGAAGTTTTCAAAAGCAAATCCTTGAACTACAGAAATCCTTAATGGACAAGATTGAAAATCTCTCTCGTGAAAATGAAATTTTAAGGAAGAGTCAAAATGAAACTCAGAAACTAGTAGAACAGGAAAGTGTAATAGTGAAGAGAAATCAAAATGAAATGAAGAGCTCAATAGATCAAATGACAAACACATTAGAAAGCCTTAAAAACAGAATGGGTGAAGCAGAAGAGAGAATATCGGACTTAGAAGATAGAGCACAGGAAAACATACAGTCAAACCAAAGAAAAGAAGAGGAAATTAGAAACCTAAAAAATATTGTTGGGAATCTACAGGATACTATTAAAAAAACCAACATTCGAGTTCTAGGAGTTCCTGAAGGCATGGAGAGAGAGAAAGGATTGGAAGGCCTTTTTAGTGAGATACTAGCAGAGAACTTTCCAGGTTTGGAGAAGGACAGAGATATCCTAGTACAGGAAGCTCATAGAACCCCCAATAAACATGACCAAAAGAGATCCTCACCACGACACGTGGTAATTAAACTTACCACAGTGAAACATAAAGAAAAGATCCTAAAATGTGCAAGAGAGAAAGGTCAGATTACTCTCAGAGGATCTCCAATCAGACTCACAGCTGACTTCTCATCAGAAACCCTACAAGCTAGGAGGGAATGGCGAGACATAGCACAGGTGCTAAGAGAGAAAAATTGCCAGCCCAGAATATTATATCCTGCCAAGCTCTCATTTGTGAATGAAGGTGAAATAAAGACCTTTCATAGCAAACAGAAATTGAAAGACTTTGTGGCCACTCGTCCGGCCCTGCAAAAGATACTTAAAGATGTACTACACTCAGAAACACAGAAACACGGCCATCAATATGAAAGAAGGGAAAGGAAGAACACCTACCAGTAAAAGAGCATGGGAAGCTCAAAGCATATACTAGAAAATATTTCCGAGAAAATGGCAGGGCAAAGTCACTACGTATCAATAGTCACATTGAACATTAATGGTCTGAATTCTTCAGTTAAAAGACACCGTTTGGCTGACTGGCTCACAGAACACAACCCAACTATTTGTTGCCTACAAGAAACACATCTCTCTAACAAAGACGCATGCAGACTGAAAGTGAAAGGTTGGAAAAAGATATTCCATGCCAACAGAAACCAAAAAAAGGCAGGTGTAGCCATATTAATATCAGACAAAATAAACTTTAATACAAAAACTGTTAAGAGAGACAAAGAGGGACACTATATAATGATTAAGGGTTCAATTCAACAGGAAGATGTAACTATTATAAATGTATATGCACCTAATTACAGGGCACCAGTCTATTTAAAAGATATGTTAAGGGACTTAAAGGGAGATTTAGATTCCAATACAATAGTACTGGGGGACTTCAATACTCCACTCTCAGAAATAGATAGATCATCCGGACAGAAGATCAACAAGGAAACAGCAGATTTAATCGACACTATTGCCCAAATGGATCTAACAGATATCTACAGAACTTTCAACCCTACATCTACAGACTTCACATTCTTCTCAGCAGCGCATGGAACCTTCTCTAGGATTGATCACATACTAGGCCATAAAGCAAGTCTCAGCAAATTTAAAAGGATTAGAATCATACCATGCAGCTTCTCAGACCACAGCGGGATGAAGCTGGAAATTAGCAACTCAGGAAACCCCAGAAAGTATGCAAACACATGGAGACTGAACAACATGCTCCTGAATGAACACTGGGTCATTCAAGAAATCAAAAGAGAAATCAAAAACTTTCTGGAAGTAAATGAAGACAACACAACATATCAAAACTTATGGGATACAGCAAAAGCAGTATTGAGAGGCAAATTTATAGCAATAGGTGCCTATATCAAGAAATTGGAAAGGTACCAAATAAATGAGCTTTCAGCGCACCTCAAGGACCTAGAAAAACTGCAGCAAACCAAACCCAAATCTAGTAGGAGAAGAGAAATAATTAAAACCAGAGAAGAAATTAACAGGATTGAATCCAAAAAAACATTACAAAAAATCAGCCAAGCGAGAAGCTGGTTTTTTGAAAAAATAAACAAAATTGACACCCCATTGGCCCAACTAACTAAAAAAAGAAGAGAAAAGACCCAAATCAATAAAATCAGAGATGAAAAAGGAAACGTAACAACAGACACCACAGAAATAAAAAGAATCATCAGAAATTACTACAAGGACCTGTATGCCAGCAAACAGGAAAACCTATCAGAAATGGGTAGATTCCTGGACACATGCAATCTACCAAAATTGAACCATGAAGACATCGAAAACCTAAATAGACCCATAACTGAAACAGAAATTGAAACAGTAATAAAGGCCCTCCCAACAAAGAAAAGCCCAGGACCAGATGGATTCACTGCTGAATTCTACCAGACATTTAAAGAAGAACTAATCCCATTTCTTCTCAAACTATTCAGAACAATCGAAAAAGAGGGAATCCTCCCAAATTCTTTCTATGAAGCCAGCATCACCTTAATCCCTAAGCCAGAGAAAGATGCAGCACTGAAAGAAAATTACAGACCAATATCCCTGATGAACATAGATGCAAAAATCCTCAATAAAATTCTGGCCAATAGAATACAACAACACATCAGGAAAATCATCCACCCAGACCAAGTGGGATTCATCCCTGGTATGCAGGGATGGTTCAACATTTGCAAATCAATCAATGTGATTCACCACATTAACAGACTGCAGAAGAAAAACCATATGGTTATCTCAATTGATGCAGAGAAAGCATTTGATAAAATTCAACACCCTTTCATGATGAAAACTCTAAGCAAATCGGGTATAGAAGGAACATTCCTCAATACAATCAAAGCAATTTATAAAAAACCCACAGCCAGCATCCTATTGAATGGGGAAAAGTTGGAAGCATTTCCACTGAAATCTGGCACCAGGCAGGGATGCCCACTCTCACCACTGCTATTTAACATAGCTCTGGAAGTTTTAGCCAGAGCCATCAGACAAGAAAAAGAAATCAAAGGAATACAAATCAAGAAGGAAGAAGTCAAACTATCCCTCTTTGCAGACGATATGATTCTGTACTTAGAGGATCCAAAGAACTCTGCTACGAGACTATTGGAACTCATAGAGGAGTTTGGCAAAGTGGCAGGATATAAAATCAATGCACAAAAATCAACAGCCTTTGTATACACAAGCAATGCCATGACTGAGAAAGAGCTGCTAAGGTCAATCCCATTCACAATAGCTACAAAAACAATCAAATACCTTGGAATAAACTTAACCAAGGACGTTAAAGATCTCTACGATGAAAATTACAAAACCTTAAAGAAAGAAATAGAAGAGGATACCAAAAAATGGAAAAATCTTCCATGCTCATGGATTGGAAGAATCAACATCATCAAAATGTCCATTCTCCCAAAAGCAATTTATAGATTCAATGCAATCCCAATCAAGATACCAAAGACATTCTTCGCAGATCTAGAAAAAATGATGCTGAAATTCATATGGAGGCACAAGAGACCTCGAATAGCTAAAGCAATCTTGTACAACAAAAACAAAGCTGGAGGCATCACAATACCAGATTTCAGGACATACTACAGGGCAGTTGTAATCCAAACAGCATGGTACTGGTACAGAAACAGATGGATAGACCAATGGAACAGAATTGAAACACCAGAAATCAACCCAAACATCTACAGCCAACTCATATTTGATCAAGGATCTAAAACTAATTCCTGGAGCAAGGACAGTCTATTCAATAAATGGTGCTGGGAAAACTGGATTTCCACGTGCAGAAGCATGAAGCAAGACCCCTACCTTACACCTTACACAAAAATCCACTCAACATGGATTAAAGACCTAAATCTACGTCCTGACACCATTAAGTTATTAGAGAACATTTGAGAAACCCTTCAAGATATTGGCACAGGCAAAGAATTTCTGGAAAAGACCCGGGAGGCACAGATAGTCAAAGCCAAAATCAACTATTGGGATTGCATCAAATTGAGAAGTTTCTGTACTGCAAAAGAAACAGTCAGGAGAGTGAAGAGACAGCCGACAGAATGGGAAAAAATATTTGCAAACTATGCAACAGATAAAGGGTTAATAACCAGAATCTACAAAGAGATCAAGAAACTCCACAAAAACAAAACCAACAACCCACTTAAGAGATGGGCCAAGGACTTCAACAGACATTTTTCAAAAGAGGAAATCCAAATTGCCAACAGGCACATGAAAAAATGTTCAAGGTCACTAGCAATCAGGGAAATGCAAATCAAAACCACAATGAGGTTTCACCTCACCCCGGTTAAAATGGCTCACATACAGAAATCTACCAACAACAGATGCTGGAGAGGATGTGGGGAAAAAGGGACACTAACCCACTGTTGGTGGGAATGCAAACTGGTCAAGCCACTATGGAAATCAGTCTGGAGATTCCTCAGAAACCTGAAGATAACCCTACCGTTCGACCCAGCCATCCCACTCCTTGGAATTTACCCAAAGGAGTTTAAATTGACAAATAAAAAAGCGGTCTGCACCCTAATGTTTATTGCAGCACAATTCACAATAGCCAAGACCTGGAACCAACCTAAATGCCCATCAATGGTAGACTGGATAAAGAAATTATGGGATATGTATTCTTTAGAATACTATACCGCAGTAAGAAACAACGAAATCCAGTCATTTGCAACAAAATGGAGGAATCTGGAACACATCATGCTGAGTGAAGTAAGCCAGTCCCAAAGGGACAAATACCATATGTTCTCCCTGATCGGTGACAACTGACTCAACACCAAAAAGGAAACCTCCTGAAGTGAAATGGACACTATGAGAAATGGTGACTTGATCAGCATAGCCCTGACTGCTAATGGACAACTTAATACATTATCCCTCTTAGTATTTTTTTTTGTCTGTTCTACTTAATATGACTGGTTTAATTCTGTAATTATCACACAGTTATTCTTAAGTGTTGAAAATTAACTGAAATGTGATCCCTGTTAAACATAAGAGTGGGAATAAGAGAGGGAAGAGATGTATAATTTGGGGCATGCTCGGGCTGACTTGCCCCAATTGGTAGAGTTAGAAACATACCAGGGGATTCCAATTCAATCCCATCAAGGTTCATGTGCCAATGCCATCTCACTATTCCAAGTGATCAATTTCAGTTCACAATTGATCATAATGAAAGGACTAAGAGTCAAAGGGAGCACATAAACAAGTCTAGTATCTGCTAACACTAACCGATAGAATAAATAAAGGGGAGAGTGATCCAACATGGGAAGTGAGATACTCAGCAGACTCATAGAATGGCGGATGTCCTAAATAGCACTCTGGCCTCAGAATCAGCCCTAAAGGCACTCGGATCTGGCTGAAAAGCCCATGAGAGTATTTCAGGCATGGAAAGCCAAGACACTCTGGCAAAAAGATCTCTGTGAGTGAGATCCCAGTGGAAAGAACAGGTCTTCAAAGAGGGAGGTGCCTTTCTCTGAAGGGAGGAGAGAACCTCCACTTTGACTATGACCTTGTCTAAACAAGATAAGAGTCGGAGAACTCAAGGGGCTTCCATAGCCTTGGAAACTCATGACTGGTGCATAGGGAGATTACTGATGCCATAGACAGGAGTGTCAATTGGTAAAGTCAACAACAGGAGTCACTGTGCACTTACTCCTCATGTAGGATCTCTATCCTTAATGTGCTGTACACTGAGGCTTAATGCTATAACGAGTACTCAAACAGTATATTTCACTTTGTGTTTCTATGGGGGTGCAAACGATTGAAATCTTTACTTAATGTACACTAAACTGATCTTCTGTAAAAAAAAAAAAAAAAAGAAAAAAAAGAAATTATCAATTCCCAACTTGACTCTCACTGGGATTAAACATGACAATAGGTCTGATCCGATTTCATCATCATTTAAAAAAAAATCATCTATTATTTTTCACTTTATGTTTCTGTGTGGGAGCAAACTGTTGAAATCCTTACTTAAGGTATACTAAGCTGATCTTCTGTATATTAAGATAATCGAAAATGAATCTTGATGTGAATGGAAGGGGAGAGGGAGTGGGAAAGGGGAGGGTTGTGGGTGGGAGGGACGGTATGGGGGGGGAAGCCATTGTAACCCATGAGTCGTACTTTGGAAATTTATATTCATTAAATAAAAGATAAAAAAAAAATAAAATAAAATAAAATAAAATAAAAAAAGAAGAAACATACCTCCATACTCAGCCAGTGTTCCTTGACTCCACAACCTCCTTGAACTGGAAGAAGAGGCAGAAGAATAAGCAGGATTTTACAGAATCTATTCTCCAGTAGCTTCATTGACTAGGGAAGAAGTCAGGAGAGAACATTCAAAGTCAGGTTGCTTAACATTGGCATTGGAAGCCCCAACACAGGAGGTAGCCAAATGACTTCTTAAGAGAAAGTGTGGACAAAGAGGCAGCAGAAGAGAGTGGTAAAGGTAATGCCCTCTGTAACAGAAGCTGACCTGCTGATTATGAGAGTATCTGCAGTCTCTTTGAGTACTTCTGAAAATAATGGAAAAAGCATTGAAAGAGATTTACAGTCAGCAACCCAGAGAGATAGAGGTTTCTGAAATTCCAATTTGGATATAAAACATTTTACTGTATTTTGTAGACATTACCTGATGATGCCTAAGTCATAGATATGTGTGAATGACCTCTAATTTTCTTTCTCCTACAAATATCTGACAAATAATCATCATGCTGTTCCCCCATTTCCTTCTTTATACCTTGAAATGCTGAAGTAATTGACATGTTGGGAAATTATCTAGATCAATCTTTTACTTTCATAATGAATTATATCATTTTAAAACTGAAATGCATATCCTGCCACTCCCGTCTAACAGGTAGGAGCTCTGTGCAGTCACTTAGACATGTTCCATGGTAACACGGTAAGGAGAAAAAATGTCAGTTTCACAATGTTGTCATCTTCCTTACCATTACTTATGAGTTTGTAATCACTCATTTTTCATGGAGAAAATGCCAATGTATTTTGTTAGCCACAAAGTGTTCATCACTGGAAAGGAAATTTAATCTCCAAATCTTCAAAGCTAGCTTAAATGTTCAGCTTAAAAAATACTTTCAAATATCATAGTGCACTCAGGGATATATCTAAAGAACATTGTCATCATTATATCATCAAGAAATTCAAAACAATTTAGCAACAAACTCTGGCATCTACCTGGGTATATCTAATCTCTAACGGTTTCTCATGCAGATGTAAGTGCAAATTCACTCTGTATTTTAATTAATTAATCTATTATGTTCAAGGCTTTCCTCTCTGACTAACTGGAGTTTTTCATTCTCCTACAAATATGAGTTGGGAATAAAATATGAGGGATTAGAGATTACACAGATATATGCAATTTTTAAGGCACAAACACACATATAATAAGAATAAAGTTCAAAGTAACATTCCTATCTCATGATAATTGCTAGTCCTCTCAAGTTCCCATCATCTCCAACCTGTAATTCTTAATATTCATGAAATATGAACCACTGTCATTCTATTAAAACTGCCTTCCTTCCCACTTTAACACAGTTATACATGTGCCAAATCCTGAAAAGTAATTTCAGTGATATTCACACTTTTTTCGCTTGATGTACTCAGAAATTTTACTGTGACATACCTGGTATTCCTATAGTGTTGCCATGTGACTGTATGCTGAAGCTACACTGTGAAATAGACTGAGTATTTGTTCTCCCCCTCCAAAGGCCTATGTTGATGAAAGTGAAGATTTCAGAGGTAAGGCCTTTAGGAGGTAGTTAGTTTACAAGGACAGAGCTTCCATGAACAGGGTTAATGAACTTTAAGAGACCCCAGGAAGACCCTTTGCACCTTCTGCCTTGTGAAGTCACAGTGAGAAGACATCTGGAAAAAGAAGACTCTCACCAAACACTAAATCTGCTGGTGCCTTGATGTTTGAATTCCAGCCTCTAGAACTGTGAGAAATAAGTATCCATTGTTTATAAGTCACTTAATATATAATATTTTGTTCAAGATGTTCAAACAGAATGGAACACACTGTCTTTGTCATTTAATTTTTAGGTTCTTGGAAAACATTCAGAATGAATTTTTCATTCACTAATATTGTAACTTGGGTTTTTCACAATAATCCAATTAGATAATGTCAAAATAGGGAAATTAGTATGATTCTCCAAAACGCTAAGTAGTAATAATAAATACAACTGATAAATAAAGAAGACTTGAAGATTTGAACCTAGATAATTCTTATTCTATATCCCATTTTCCTATAAATTTTTATCCCAGAACATGGGATAGTTAATATCACAAGGCAAACTTCAATAAATAAGTATAGGAGCTGAAGCATAAATTCCTCCCATTGTCATGGATGTTTAATTCTGCTAATCCTCCTGCACTCTCTCAAGATATTGAAGTGAAACACAGCCCTCATTCTTCAGAGCAATAACCTTGGTACTATACCATAAAGTTGGCCTTTCCCTCTATATTCTCTCCTTTTCCCCAATCCTTACAGTTGCTTTTGTTGGTCACCTCCCAAATAAACAAAATGCACTCAGATTCTTGTCTCAGGCTCTGCTTTAGGGGAACTGTATACTGATATTGTCATGTTTGTAACACCAGAGTGTTGCTGTGGATTCGTTCTGAGAGGAGGAGCATGGTGGGGGCAAGAGGCGCGGAGTCACCACACAGACCCCCGAGAGTTGGGTGAAAGCAGGCCAGAGGCGAGCAGCCCACAGACTCGTTTATTTCAGTTGGTACAGCAGCTTAAAAAGCCAAGGCAGCCAGTCCAGTCAAGGGGCAGTTTATGTCCTAAATAATCACAGCCTGTTGCCAGGCAGTATCCAAAGCCATCCAATCAGAGCCTGTTGCTAGGCAGGCTCCATTGCCATGTGGTTTCCAAAGTCATCCAATCAGAGCCTGTTGCCAGGTAGGCTCTGTTGCCAGGTGGTTTCCCAGGGAGTTTCCAAAGCCACTCCTGAGTAACTGACTCTAACTTGCCAGCGGCCATCTTGGCATAGCCTTCTCATTCCACCACACCAGAGCCTACTGATTTCTATGGAGGCTGATCAATATTTTTTTGATATTTTCTTGATATAATTTTATACACTTGTGAAAGTTATATGCTGCAAGAACACAAGATACTGTAGAGGTAATGAATGCAAAGAGTCTGAGATTTGAAGAGTGAATAATGTATGAATACATTAAAAGATTTAGCATTTGATCAAACCTTTTGGCCCCAGTTTCCTCATCTGAAAGACTAGGACAATGCAATCTACCATTACCTAAATTTCAATGATTTTAAATCTATTGAATAAAAAATACGTTTGATTAGGCTACCAGTATACTTATAATAGTTGAAACTAGAATCCTAAAATGTTAAAATTAGCTCCTCTTTATGCTTACCCAATGATGTGTTTCATCGGACTAGAACACGTCTCATTCCCAGAAGCCAAAATGATGATGGACTAAACAAATTATAATGGAATCTTTTAGCTTACTGCTTCCAAGATAGACATTTAAAAAAATTCCTTTAATTCATTGGAATGCTATTTCATGTATGGATAGTCCTTTCCACTTTGAAATTTGGCCCATATAAAATTGTTTTCTTATCGCATATTTTGACATTTCCATTATGAATTGAATTTCAGAAACTTATATTTCAATTTCAAGTAGCTTTCCTCTGTTCCAAATACCCAACTATATGCCAAACAAACTCTACCTAGGGATTTCAACTCCACAGACACCTCTACTTCAATATATCCAAAGTAATCATAACTTCTCTTCAAACCTTTTCTCTTCTTTGTATATACTTCTTCCTTCCAACAATCCCTCTCCTAGAAAATAACTCTATAACTCTTAATATTTTCAGAAAATTCAGATTAATCCCTACATATTCTCTGTCACTGTAAGTCTTAATATTCTAAGGATGCAATAAAAAATAATGTATGTTTGGTGGCTTAGACAACAGATGTTTATTTTTCAGTTCTAGAAAATGAGAAGTCCACGGTCAAAGTCCCAGTCAATTCAGATCCTAATGAAGACCCTGGCTTGCAGATGGCCACCTTCCCACTATACCCTCACATAATGACAACAGAGAAAGTTCTGGTCTCTATTCTTCTTTTTTATAAGGACACTAATCCCCTGATGGGAGCCCCAGCCACAGAGCCTCATCTAAGCCTAATTAAGTTCTGAAGGCTCCACTTCCAAAACTCATCACATTGGCTATTAAAGCTTCAATAAATGACTTTAGGGAGTCACAAACTTTGAATACATAACATTCCAACTGTGATTCTGCCAAAATGCATGTCTTTCTTGTGTACAAACATATTCATTGCATTAATAGCCCTCAAAGTATTAATTCATTCCAGCCCCCAAGGTATTAAATTATTCCACCAGCATTTCAATCTAGAGCACAAAGTTTCATCAAAATATCTAAGTCAGATTTGGGTGAGACGAGGAATCATTTATTCTGAGGCAAAATTACTCTCTATATGTGAACCTGTGAAGCCAGTTAAGTTGTGTGTTTAAATAAATATTCCCATTTCCATAAGGTAAAAAATCAGAAGAAAGAAAAGGGCAGTAAGTCCCAAGCAAATCCAAAATTCAAGATGGTAAATCTATGACTCAAGATGGTAAATACCTGGCCCAGTGTTGTAGCGTAGTGGATAAAACCAGTGTCACAGGCACCACATCCCATATGGGTGCCAGTTCATGTCCTGACTGCTCCACTTCCCACCCGGCTCCTTGCAATTACCCTAGGAAAAGCAGCAGAAGATAAGCCAAGTGTTTGTGCCCCTGACACCCACGTGGGAGACCTGGGTAAAACTCCTGGTTTCTGGCTTTTTTCCAGCCATCTGTGGAGTGAACCAGCAGATGAAAGATTCTCTCTCTCTCCCTCTGTCTCTCCTACCTCTCTCTCTCTTTCTCTGTAACCTCAACTTTAAAAAGAAAGAAAGAAAGAAAACCATAGTACTATATTAATAGGTCTTAAGTTTCCAGAATAGTACTTTTGGTTTGATCTCTGCCTCCAGGATCCACTGTGGTGGCAGCCCACCTTCAGTAGCCCACAGGGACCATAATCACACTCCCAAATCCTGCAGGAAACCATTTGATCTGTTGAGACCCAAGCCAATCCTTGCCATTCCACTTTGAAACTGAAGACAGAACAACGCTGATGATCTTAGAATCACTGTTAGGGTCATTCTTTCCTTCTCACGAAGAATAGCACATGTTCCCAGTTAAATACTTCTAAGGTACTATACTGTAGTATCTAAAATTTCCAGAAGTTTTCCTTTGTTTTACCCAATGTTTGTTCTCTTCTGTTCAACCTGGTGATGCTTTTGCTCAGGTCGCTCAGGTCATTGGTCGGGTGCACAATTCACACTCATGCTAATCTCTCATCATGTGGTAGCTCAACTAAATGCTTAGTGTTTTCTTCTGAGTAAACTTCCCTATCTTTTGAAACATGATAGACAAGGAGTTTCCAGGGCCTTAAACTCAGGTTTGATTTTATTTAACAATTCCTTCTTCATTTCACTATAAAAGTTAGGAGAAACTAAGCCACTCCTTCCATAATTCGCTTAGAAATCTCCTCAGCCAAACAACTAATTTCATTTCTAATGATTTCTACCTTTTACAAAATATTGGAATACAATTCTGACAAATTATGTATTTTATAATAAGAGTCACCATTTTATAATAAGAGTCACTCTCCAGGCCAGCGCTGTGGCTCAATAGGCTAATCCTCCGCCTGCAGCGCTGGCACACCAGGTTCTAGTCCCAGTTGGGGTGCTGGATTCTGTCCTGGTTGCTCCTCTTCCAGTCCAGCTCTCTGCTGTGGCCCGGGAGTGCAGTGGAGGATGGCCCAAATGCTTGGGTCCTGCACCCGAATGGAAGACCAGGAGAATGGCCTGGCTCCTGGCTTCGGATCAGTGCGGTGCGCAGACCGCAGCGCGCCAACCGCAGCAGCTATTGAGGGTGAACTAACAGAAAAGGAAGACCTTTCTCTCTCTCTCTCTCTCTCTCTCACTGTCCACTCTGCCTTTCAAAAAAAAAAAAAAAGTCACTCTCCATTGTCTAATAACATGTTCCTCATTTGTATGAGGCCTTACCAGACTACCCTTTGCCAATTATATTTCTACCAACATTCTCTTCATGATTGTTTATGTTTTCTTTAAGAAGATGGACACTTTCTCTATGGAGCTATTTTCCTTTTGGGCCCTCATCACAATCCCTCCAGAATTCCTTAGCAGTGCCTTCACAGCAATCTTGGCTTTTCTAGCACATATCTCAAACCTCTTCCAGTGCAGTGACTGTTCCTCGCCACCGCGGGAGAATTAGGCAGGCTGCCCGCAGCTTGCTTTGACAGAGGAGGGGAAGTGCGCCACCCGCCACTCAGCCTTCCCCAAACCCTGGGGACAGTCAGGAGCGGTGTGGAGCCCAGTCCAAGCAGGGTCTCACTTTATTGTAAAAGGGAGGTACAGAGCGGATGGTACAGAGCGGATGAGCTGATGCGGGCAAGGGGTGGGGTGTTGTGATGCAAAAAGGTCCTAGCCACTTCTATTATACCACCTAAATGATCCTTAGGCAGAAATACCCTGGGGCTGGGGTGCTTGCTACCAGGGATTTGAAACTTAAAGTCAGGTTTTCAAATTCAAGGCAGGCTCAGGAAGTTCCTCTAGGCCTCTCTGGATTCAGAGTCCCCCACATTCAAGCATCTACATAGTTCCAAAGCCATTTCCTTTTTTTAAAGTGTTTATCAAAGCAGTGCCCTATTTCTCAGTATCAAAATCTCTATAATAAAAATAAAACCAAACATATATATATAAAACATATACTTATATATGTATGTGTATATATATATATATATATATATATATATATGAGGGGGGAGAGAGAGAGAGAGAGAGGAAAGAATGAAGAGAGAGAGAGAGAAAGAGTAAGCATGCATATTTCCTATCCCCAGATATTCCACAAAGAAACAAATGGGAGTCTGTTATGCAAACTGCATAAAACAAAGCAGGATATTACTTAATATTCATCTTAAGCACTAACTCATTTACTTCAAGGGTACACTAAATACTCAATATGGAAAGGAACTAATTATTTAGTAAAAATGCTGCAGTTTACCTCTTTTGTTCCTAGCAAGCTAAAGAATTCAGAAGTGCAGATATTTCTCTTTTTTTTTTTCACCTAAATCCCTTACTTATATAAAGGTAGAGAGTAACGATCATCATCAGTTTTTAACTATCTGATCTAGTTAACCTGAACGAGCCTTTAATTCCTTCTATCAGTCCAAGAAAGTAATTTCTTTACAGTGGACTACAGAGAAAATTTAGTAATTAAATGACCATTATTTCTCCCTGTTATGAGTCATTTTTAAATTGAAATACTGTGTTGATTTCCCAATTTTGTTAAAAAATATTGAAATAGCTATGATATAAAATGGAAAATGCACATCTGAAAACATCAAATAATTTTAATACATTATTTCTTTGTCTGTTTATTCTATCCAGGTTATTAACTTGTCTGTTTTTGGCTAACTATGGGCCTGCAGATTCCCACTGTCAGCTTAGGTCATCAAAAAGAGAACAATCGGGTCTGTCGCTGTGGCTCACTGGGTTAATGCTCTGGCCTGAAGATCCGGCATCCCATATGGGCGCCAGTTCTAGTCCCCGCTGCTCCTCTTCTGATCCAGCTCTCTGCTATGGCCTGGGAAAGCAGTAGAAGATGGCCCAAGTTCTTGGGCCCCTGCACCCATGTGGGAGACCCGGAAGAAGCTCCTGGCTCCTGGCGTCAAATCAGTGCAGCTTCGGCCATTGCGGCCATCTGGGGAGTAAACTAACGGATGGAGGACTTCTCTCTCTGTCTCCACCTCTCTCTGTAACTCTGCCTGTCAAATAAATAAAATAAATCTTTAAAAAAGAGAGAGAGAGAACAATCAAGATTTGATAGGTGTGTAAGAGATCTATTTGGCAAAATCCCAGTTGAAGATATTGGTAAAGGAAGTAGAGATTGGAATTTGGAGCCACTCAGCATGTGCAGTATGGTGGAATGAGAAGGCCATGCCAAGGTGGCCACTGGCAAGTGAGCGTCAGTTACTCAGGAGTGGCTTTGAAACCCACCTGGCAACGGAGCCTGCCTGGCAACAGGCTGTGATTGGATGGCTCTGGAAACTGCCTGGCAACAGGCTGTGATTGGTTGGGCCATAGACCGCCCTTGACCGGACTGGCTGGTCTTGGCTATATAAGATGTTGTACCAGCTGAAATAAATGAGTCTGCAAGCTGCTTGCCTCAAGCCTACTTTCACCCGACTCCCGGGGTCTGTGTGGTGACTCTGTGCCTCTTGCCCCCACCATGCTCCTCCTCTCAGAAACGAATCCACTGCAACATTGTTGAGAAATCAACTGCAACAGTGCAGTATGGGGTGGTATCATCCAGACTTTGATTTTGCAGGAGCATAAGCCACTGAAAATCATGCTTTTCTCAGGCTGGGATGTATTACATTAACAAGGCAGGTTCTGTGACTGATTCTTCCACAGTTCTTCCTGGATTGCAGAGAACATCTCACTGGCACATTCCCAATACATTAATGAATGATGTGCTCTCTGGGCTCCCAATGGAACAGAAACCCCTATTGGGTCTTCTGGCTTCATAAGATGAATCCATTCCTGTATGCTCACCTCTCTTGGCCACTGGCCACTTTTTTTTCTTTCTTACCCTCTGCAAGGGCAAGTAATGCATTCTTATTCATCCCAGCTTATGCCATCACCTTTTTTTGGCTTCTAAGAGCTCCCTTAGCAATAATTTTGCCCTTGTAGCTGCCCTTTATGTTGTAGTTCTTGCCAGAGCATTAAATGCAATATCCTGAGAACATGTCTGTAAGTCAATAATTATTGCTTATCCAGCCTATGTTCCAGCTCCTTTCTTCATCATTAAAAATTCAGTAATAATGTCATTCCTTTTAATGCTTATAGGTACACACTACTTAATTTTTTGCAGCTTTGTGGGGGTATAATCTCTTTCTCCCCATGACTGAACAGGTTTATTATGCTATGATTTATTCCTACCTACCAACCTGGCAGCCAGGGGAGGAGCTAGGAGAAACAAATTGTGATATCTGAAGTCTTGCTGGGGAGAGGTCTTTTCCAGTGCCTATACATACAAAATGAATGCTCACCCTTACTAGGGAAGAGTGGAGTACATCTATAAAGCTTGCGGTGGTGGGGAGGTTTTCAAAGTCAAATCTCTCAGAGACATCTACCCAGGTTACCCCAGATTATATTCTATAGCTCCATGTTTTCCAAGCCAAAGTCCTCAGTTGTCCCACATTAAATATTTCAATGCCTTTGGAGATCTGTGACTCTACCTACCAATACTGTCTACATCTTCCTCTGAAGGAGATAAAAGCCTATCTGTAATCCTCTGAATATATTCTCCACTCTCATATTTGGCCTTCAACCATGTATTAACTACATTCATTTTCTCACAAAAGAAAAGTATGTATATTCTCCATCTCCTATCTTATTACAACACACTATATGACTAGGAGTTGAAATGTTAAACCTCCAGAAAAAATGAGGAAAGGGAAAACATAAGACATTATTGTAAAATTGAACTCTAAAAGCTGGGTAACAAATCCATCTGCAAAGCAGATGGTATAGGATCTGTGAAAATAAACGAATTGAAAGGGAATCTTATGGGACTATCTGCTGATAGATCTTCACAAATAATTTGAATCACAATATTTTGCACCTAGTTTTGAAGGGTATGAAGAACTGGGTAATGGAAGATCCAAGATGGCTAAATAGGGAAAAGATACCTAATTTTAACTATAGGATGATACCAGAAGAACAAGGGGAGGAACACATTCCCAGGTGACAGCTGGGGAGAAGGGTTCAGTGTAAATTGTACAGAAGAGAAGAGCGACTTTGTGTAGCAGCAAACATTGTACAAACATGCAGGAAGGGATGCCATGCTGTTTCCCACCTCTCCTCCCACCAAAGCATATGGCGAAGAGTGGGGGAAACACTATCTCCTGAGAAAAAGGCAACTGGAGACTGCGGTAGACTATGTGCCACTGGCTGATTTTGCCTGAGGGAGAATTCTGTGTTTCCCACTGACTTTGAGTCTGACCTGGACAGAGTTGGGGCGATGCAGGAAGGTGCCCGTTTAATCCCATAAAGGAAGAAAACATTGCTTCCCTTTCTCTTACTGGACCAAAGCGCCAGGCTCAGCTTTATGAGGCAGGGCAACAACTAACCTCTTTTAGACAGGTGGCTGGCTCTGAGGATGGGGCAGCTCATTCCATGAACATGGATGCTTACAAGGCAGATAGCAGATGCCTGAACTTGTGACTATGGGAGCCCTGTACCCTCTGACTATCAGAATCCTGTGACTACAGCTTCTCTATAGGCCAGGAAACTGAGAAGGCATGGGGTATGGCTGGGTCTTTGTGCAATTAATCAACCTGAATCCAGAAGCTCAGAACACCCTGATTGCAAGGTGAGGGGAGAACCTAGAAGAGGGCTCATCACCTCTACTACAGAGCTCATAGACACTTTATGAGGTTCATGTGCCTGAGTCAGTGAGGTGCATAGGCATGGTGAGCTCGCCTTAGGCAGTTGACTCACTTTGGCTCAGAGAAGATCTGAGTGTGTGAACACACCAGCCATTGTGACTACCTCTTCCCCTACTGATAATAGAGGAGATACACCGTGCTCAAACTGGGCATCACTCTAGACTCTCACCCATTCACAAACTGGCCCAAGCTTCCTGGCCCCATGCAACACACACCACTGAATATATATGCTGCTATTCCACCAAGCCACAGAGACACATTTCCAAGAACAAAGGCTTCATAGGAGATACCAAGAGTGTCTCTCCAGATGAAAACAGTGTTAAGGATCTATGGAATAGTATCAAACAACCAAATTTATGATTCTTAGGATTTCCTGAAAGAATGGAAAAACAGAATGGCTTAGAAAACTTATTAAGTGAAGTAATAGCAGATTTCCCTAACGTGGAGCAAGATATGGACATCCAAGTACAGAAATTGCATAGATCCCAAATACTCATGATCAGAGATCTTCACTAAGATATTATATTCAAACTTTTAAAACTAAATTTCCTAAAATGTCCAAAAGAGAACTGTAAGATTACCTTTAAAGGATATCCAATTAGGTTGACAGCAAATTTCTCATCAGAAACCCTACAGGATAGGAGAGAATAGAGAGATATAACCCAAGTCCTTAAAGAAAAGAACTATCAACCCAGGATACTGTACACAGTGAAGCTCTTAGTTATAAAGTGAAGGTGAAATAAAAACCTTCCAAGGAAAACAAAAGTGTAAAGAATTTGTTACTACCCGGCCAGTCTTACAAATGATACTTAAGGATATACTACACAGAGAAACCAAGAAAGATAATGAGCATAATGAAAGAGTGCAAAGTCAGAAAACCTCCTCCTACTAATAGGAAAAAGGAGATCTGAAACAACAAAAGGAATATTTATAGAGAAATGACAGGACCAAGTCAATACTTATCAACAATAACCTTGAAGGTAAATGGCCAAAATTCACCAATTAAAAGATACAGTCTGGCTGAATGTATTAAAATTTTAAAAAGACCCATCTATATGCTCCCTACAAAAACATACTCATAACCAAAGATACACACATAGTGAAAAAGAAAGGATAGAAAAAGAAGAAATATTCCATGCAAATAGGAATCACAAGTGAACATGAGTAGCTGTCTTAATATTAGACAAAAATAGACTGTAAACAAAAACCATTAAAAAAGACAAAAAAGTCATTCTGTAATGATTAAGAGATCAACTCAATGGGAATATTTGATTATAGTAAATGTGTATGCACCCAATTCTAGAGTACTCAGCTATTCAAAACTAATGTTAATAGATCTAAAGGGATATGTATACTCCAATACGATAATGGGGACTTCAACATCACACTTTAATCAAAAGAGAGATTAACTAGAAAAAAAAACAGTAATGAAAAAAGGGAGCTAATCTACTCTCTTGACCAAATGGATCTAATTGATATCTACAGAACATTCCATCCTGCAGGTACATGTTATACATTCTTTTCATATGTGCATAGAACATTCCCTAGGATAAACCATAAATTAGGCAATGAAACAAGTTTTTTTAAAAATTGAAATCATATCATGTGTCTTTTCTGAACACAATAGAATGAAGCTGGAAATTAACAACATAAACTCTAGAAATACACAATAACATGGAAATTGAACAAAATGCTCCTGAATGAATTAGTGGATCACAGAAGAAATCAGAAGAGAAATGAATATTACTTATAAAGAATGAAGGTGACAACACAACATATCAAAAGATATGGGATACAGCAAAAGTAGTATGAGGAGGGTTAAGAAGGACGTTTACAGCAGTTGGTTGCTACAACAAGAAATTTGAAAGCCATCAAATAAATGATATAACAATGCATCTCAAGGATATAGAAAACCATAACAAGCCAAATCCAAAATTAGTAAAAGGAAAGAAATAATAAAACTAGAAAAGAAATAAAATTGAATTAAAAAATAAAGATAATTGAAAATAGAGCTTTTTTTGAAAAAGTAAGGAAAATTGAATTGACCCAACTAACCAAAAAGGGAGAAGACCCAAATTACTAATATAAGAGATGAAGAAGTATATTTTGCAAGTAATGCCATGGAAATAACAAAGAATCATTAGGAATTGCTACAAAAGGCTATATGCCAACAATTGGAAAAATCTAAAAGAAATAGATTTTCAGACACAAAGAATTTATCAAAATTGTGGCAAAGACATAGAATAACTAAATAGAAAAATAACCAAGATGGAAATTCAATTAATAATAAAGACCCTCCCACCAAAGAAAATTCAGGGCCAGATGCTTCTTTGCTGAATTCTACCAAACTTTAAATAAAAGGGAGGGAATCCTCCCAAACTCCTTCTAAGAAGCCAACATTACCTTAATTCCAAAACCACAAAAAGATACAACAAAGAAAGAGAACTATAGACCAGCATCCCTGATGAACATAGATGCAAAAATCCTCAAAAATCTACTAGATAATAAAATACAACAGCACATCACATCATGTAAGGTGGGAGGGAAGAGTAATTATATCATTAGAATCTTATTTATGAAATACATGAAATGTATTCTGTTTATATTAATAAATTTTAATAAGATACTTTTTTTAAAAGAAAAAAGAATTGAGAAATATTTCTTATTCACATAATTTTGCATTAAAAAATCTTCACAATGCTTACATCATTCCAATTGAAAAATAAGAAAAGAATTGACATTGAATAATAACATTCTGTTTAAAATAGTATCTGTTATCTACAGATGTAAGAATTATTTTAATTTTAAACAATACTGTTAAAAATTTTAGTTACCAAATATTGAGTCTAGTTTGGTTACGTTGATCAATTGCATTCGAATAGATGGAAGGTAATTCAGAAGAAAAAATATTTTTAAATATTTATTTATTTATTTGAGAGGCGGAGTTACAGAGAGAGACAGGTAGAAACAGAGAGAGGTTTCCATCTGCTGCTTCACTTCCCCAAATGACCACAACAGCCAGGGCTGGGCAGATTCAAAACCAGGAGCCAGGAGCTTCCTCCAGGTCTCCCACATGGGTTTAGGGGCCCAAACATGTGGGCCATCTCCCATTGCATTCTCAGACCATAAGCAGAGCACTAGATCAGAAGTGGAGCAACCAGAACATGAACCAGCACCCATATGGGATGCTGGCACTGCAGATGGAAGCTTATCCTACTATGCCACAGCACCAGCCCTCAGTAGAAAAATTTTAACACTTAGAATCTTTGACAATGCTCAAAACATTTTTTGTCAAGAAAATGGAAATATTATACTTTAAACATAAGCTGTTAGCAAAAAGTAAAATGCAGTATAATACATAGTTCTAAGAGGCAATATGTTATGTGAAACGTTTCCATGGTATAGGATTCAAAAAGCCCTCATGCTAAGAATTAAGGAAAATTGAAGTCTTGATTTAAGTTCTTATGAGTATGTTTAAGATATTTTAGAGAGGCCTGCACTGTGGCTCACTTGGTTAATCCTCCGCCTGTAGCACCAGCACCCCATAAGGGCACCGAGTTCTAGTCCCGGTTGCTCCTCTTCCAGGCCAGCTCTCTGCTGTGGCCCGGGAAGGCAGTGGAGGATGGCCCAAGTCCTTGGGCCCTGCACCCGCATGGGAAGCCAGGAAGAAGCTCCTGGCTCCAGGCTTCGGATCGGCGCACCTCTGGCCGTAGCAGCCATCTGTGGGGTGAACCAATGGAAGGAAGACCTTTCTCTCTGTCTCTCTCTCTCCCTGTCTATAACTCTATCTGTCAAATAAATAAAAAAAAAAAGATATTTTAGAGAAGACAAAAGTGACTTCTCTTTGCCAACATTTGACTGTTTGAAAACCTGGTAAATATTGTGCTTCCCCTTTCTGTACCTTCTCTCTCCTTCCTAATACATGCCCCAGTGGGGCCTTAAAATAACCCTTCCCAACAAAAATTGCTGTTCCCCCAATACCAGTAAATCCTACTTTGTGTTTTAAATTCCAAGGGTTGGGCATTTGGTGTTTGTTTTCTTTTTTTTAATATTTGTCTACACTGAAAAAGTCAGTACTTTCCTGCTTTCACACTCCAAATGATTGTGTAAGCTGGAAACTGAATATTCTTAGCTGTGAGGAAAACCTTTCCCCTCCCTAAATACATGACATGTTTTTAGTATATTTCCTGATGAACTATACTGTGTTATAAAATTAAAATATTTTCCTTAAAAATATAAAATATTCAAAAAATGTTTTTGGAAAGTGCAGTGTCACAAATTGTGTTAAAGATAAATGAATGTCTATTAATTTAAGATGGATTATAATTTACCTTCTCCATGCCATTAAGTAGACAATATGGAACTAATAATTACACTGTTTAACTCTATTTGCTGTATTTTATTCCATGTTTTTCATTTAACATTTTTATTTTATTTTACTGTCTTCCATTAATAAGGCAATTTACATTACATGGAAAACTCACTAGCAAGAGAATTCAGAGGGATGTTAGCAGTATCCAATCACAGGTGTCCGGAGTTTTCTTCAATCATAAGACACATGAGATCTATAATTTCAGTACTGATGCATTGCTGTAGCAGGTTTAGATTAAAAAGCCTCCAGGTACTATTGAGTTCATTACAGAAAGCTGACAGTGCAGCTTTCAGCATATAAAAGAAATACAATTATAGTACCATTCAAGACACACTTTATGTCTACTTTGAATGTTATAGGGGCAATGTTTGGTTTCATAATTTCAAAACCTAACTTCTTACTAGTCTCTATAATAGAATAGTTCTCCAACTTGATATTATATTACAGCCAATATTTTCAGAAATAAATCATTTTTGCAAAATCTCTCTCTCTCTTTTCCTTATCACATAATAAATATGAACTAACCTTCAAACAACTGCTTAAGATGGATGGAAGAATTTCAATGACTTTTACTCATTTTTGTTTATCATCAACATTGTAACTAGGGTGCTCACTGGATTTTGCATATATGCTGAGAACAGAATCTGAAAATTGCTGACTATCATTTCTAGCATATATGGCAATTTTTAAATGCTCATATATACTTAAATGAATGTTTTTTATTTTTATCTTTAAAGGAAAAATATCTCACAGAATCAAGAATTGAATGCCTGATATGAAAATTCTAATCTGATAAATAGATCCCACCTCAAGGCAATTAGGCTATTTTGATGAAATATATTTCTAACTTCATTATGTACCCTCTGTACTATAAATACCACCAGTAAAAGTATTTTTTTAACTTTTATATAATGAATATAAATTTCCAAAGTACAGCTTATGGATTACAATGGCTTCCCCCCCATAACGTCCCTCCCACCCGCAACACTTCCCTTTCCCACTCCCTCTCCCCTTCCATTCACATCAAGATTCATTTTCGTTTCTCTTTATATACAGAACATCAGTTTAGCATACATTAAGTAAAGATTTCAACAGTTTGCTCCCACACAGAAACATAAAGTGAACAATACTGTTTGAGTACTCGTTATAGCATTAAATCTCAATGTACAGCACACTAAGGACAAAGATCCTACATGAGGAGTAAGTGCACAGTAACTTCTGTTGTTGACTTAACAAATTGACACTTGTTTATGGCCTCAGTAATCACCCTAGGCTCTTGTCATGAGCTGCCAAGGCTATGGAAGCCCCCTGAGTTCACTGACTCTGATAATTTTTAGACAATGCCATGGTCAAAGTGGAAGTTCTCTCCTCCCTTCAGAGAAAGGTACCTCCTTCTTTGATGACCCATTCTTTCCACTGGGATCTCACTCGTGGAGATCTTTCATTTAGTTGTTGTTTTTTTTTTTTTTTTTTTTTTTTTTCCCCAGAGTGTCTTGGCTTTCCATGCCTGAAATACTCTCATGGGCTTTTCAGCCAGATCCGCATGCCTTAAGGGCTGATTCTGAGGCCAGAGTGCTGTTTAGGACATCTGCCATTCTATGGGTCTGCTGTGTATCTCACTTCCCATGTTGGATCATTCTCTCCCTTTTTTATTCTATCAGCTAGTATTTGCAGACACTAGTCTTGTTTATGTGATCCCTTTGGTTCTTAGTCCTATCATTATGATCAATTGTGAACAGAAATTGATCACTGGGACTAGTGAGATGGCATGGTACATGCCACCTTGATGGGATTGAATTGGAATCCCCTGGTATATTTCTAACTCTACCATTTGAGGTAAGTCAGCTTGAGCATGTCCCGAATTGCACATCTCTTCCCTCTCTTATTCCCACTCTTATTTTAACAGCAATCACTTTTCAGTTAAGTTTCAGCACTTAAGAAGAATTGTGTATTGATTACAGTATTCAACCAAAAGTATTAAGTAGAACAAACAAACAAAAAAAAATACTAAGAGGGATAACATATCAAGTTGCTCATCAACAGTCAGGGTGATAGCTGATCAAGTCACCGATTCTCCTAGTGTTCATTTGACTTTAACAGGTTTCCTTTTTGGTGCTCGGTTAGTTGTCACCTATCAGGGAGAACAAGTGGTATTTGTCCCTTTGGGATTGGCTTATTTCACTCAGTAAAAGTATTTTTAATTCCTATTACCAAATAAAGAGGAATGTACAGCCTAAAGCTAACTACTTGTAATCCCTCAACCTACTCATTGAAAACAATAATAGATTGTACCATTAGAAAACATATAAGCAGGTGTTATGTTTTAGTATTTTATATTTTAATTTTCTCACAGTTATAAAAAGCAAAAATATGTATTAGTGAACATTAGATATGCTTTCATTGACTGCAATAAAATAAAATTAATTGAGAGGAAAACCTTGGGTTCAGGATGTAGATAAAGGTGCTGTGTCCACACATTCAAATCCCTGCTTTATCTGCAAATTATTTTGCTATGACTTATAAAATTGACTTCTTTTGTGGATTCAATTTCACCACATTACAATCATAACTTAACATTAAAAACTAAACTTTCTGTTCAAAATAAAAAAAGAAATTAACAAAAACCATCCAGGAATTAGGATATGAATAAATTTGTAATTATTCTAAGTATATTCTTGCATTTTCAAACAAGTACATTGCCCATCTGAAACATCATGTATTCTAATCCAAAACCAAACACAAGAGCCACACTCATGTAGAAATGCACAAAACTGAAGGCAACTTCTAGCTTTTCTTATATGGAAAATGAAGCAAGTCATTGTAGATTCATCTTTTCCACTTAGAGCCACTTAACTCATAAACTACTGTGAATTTTACTACAGAAACTAAGTAGAAAACGTTATGAAAATACTAACATTATTTATCTTCTCAGATAAAATGAGTCTTCTTTGACAGACACTAACCAAGGTATAGAAACCATGAGAAGAGATTTGAGGTGTGGCAAAGTTCTTAGTATACTGAAACAAATATAAAAGTGGGCAGAGCCTAGAGAATGTCATTGTAGGTCTGCCTCCAATGCAACACTTCAGGTCTCTACCTCCGCATCATCAAAAGAAGTGTCTAAAAGCTGAGGAGGCTTGATAATACACCATTGAAGATACACGGCAGAATATTTCAAATGAGCACGTGCATAACCACCACTCTTCTGTTCCAACATCTTGGCATCCATCTACCTCCTAGGTAAAAGTAGTCTCAACCTCTACATGTCAGCTCATTTTTCCCTCTCCAACTCCCCTAAAGATGTAGATTTCTTCAATGTTTTATTTATTTATTTATTTATTTGAAAAAGATATGAGACAGAGGATGAGTGTGTGTGTGAGAGAGAGAGAGAGAGAGAGAGAGAGAGAGATCATCCATTCGCTGATTCACTCCCCAAAAGGCCACAACTGAAAGCACTGGGCCAGACCAAAGCCAGGAGCCAGGAGCATCTTCCTGGTCTCCCATCTGGTTGCAGGTGCACAAGTGTTTGAACCATCTCCCATTGCTTTTCCCAGGTGCATTAGCAGGGAGCTGAATCAAAAGTGGAGCAGCCAGGACTTGAACAGGCACATTTATGGGAGGTCAGCACTCCAGGACTAGGCTTAACCTGCTACACTACAGCACCTGCTCTAAAATATAGATTTCTTGAGGACAAGATGGTAGAAACCACCTTAGAATTCTGATAAAGTTATATAATGGTTCTCAAAAAGTACTTGCTGAATACTGAGAACTCCCAGGATCCTGTGGAATGAAAGGTTTTTGGTGGCAACTCCCAGTTTTCCCATAAATAATCCTTCATAAAGTAGGTAGATTTACTTCTAAAGGACACATAATTTCCATCTACTGGTGACTCTATTAGCTGAGTTTGTGCTGGAAAGAGACAATAGATACACAAGGCCTGCAATGAGCACATTCCTCTGCTTACAGGCTGACAAATTAGTTACTAAGGGTCAATAGAAGAAACAAAAGGAGGAAATTAGGTAGGGATCCTCATGTGTGTGGGTAGATGAGCTGTTTTATAAAACAAAATATGAGAAAGAATGGAGAGGTCATATTAGATCCAAAACATTTGGGGCTGAACACCAACTTTGCAACTAATTTTGGAACATTGGCAAAATTGTGTAAACTCATACCTCAATTCTCTCATGTGAAAGATGAGAATAACAATAGTACCTACCTAATAAGGTTCTGCTAACAGTTAAATAAATTAATAGATGCAAAGTGGATAGTTACACAAAGAGAAAACAAGAAAGAAGTTTCATTCACAGTAACCACAAAAAAATAAAATATTTAGGAATAAGTTTGACCAAAGAGGTGAAAGATCTCTACAATGAAAGTTATCAAACATTGATGAAGAGGGGATTAAATGGAAGAGAGAACTTACTTCTCTAGACAAGAAGATAATTTTTTAAAAGAATAGAGAATCATTACTAACTAATAATTAAGTCTCAGGGAAGACTTAGGGAGAAAACAGCAGAGGACACAGTGGACTAACGTGGAGACTGTGAATGCCCACAACTCAGGAATCCAGCAGCCAAGAGCCTCCAAACCAGCATTGGAGAGTAAGGTGAGACCAGACCTCAGCAACCCAAGCCACTGGTGATAAAGCTGCAGGAGGAGCCTAGAGGAAATCCAGCTTGGAGCCCCTTGGGAGATAGTGTACCTGCCAAACTAAAGGAGTTTAAAAAAAAGAGAGGCACATTTCTCTCTCATCAAGCAACCTGCAATGGTGTCCTGTAACAAGTCAATAGAGAGAGGGCAGCATTTTAGACATATATAACAGGTGTGACAGATCGCGTCTGTGCCTAACAACCAGCAGAGTAGAAACTCCTGAGTCCGATGGGGAGAACTGACAGGGGCCAGGTGATTGTGACTGTAGGAGGGTTGTGTACCAGGACTGTGAAAAAACGGAGGCCATGTGAAAGTGTTCACAGTGTGGCTGGGTAACTGGGCAGGTGCTGTGGAAGGCTCCACATGCTCAGGACACCCTGGTTACCTTGTGAGGGACAATGCTGGGGAATCTGAGCTAATGGGCACTGGTTTGAGACCCTGCTGCTCCACTTTGCATCCAGCTCTCTGCTATGGCCTGGGAAAGAAGTAAAAGATGGTCCAAGCACTTGGACCACTACACCCACATGGGAGACCAGGAAGAAGCTACTGGCTCCCAGCTTTGGATCAGCACAGCTCCGGCTGATGCAGCCAATTGGGGAGTGAACCATCCGATGGAGGACCTTTATCTTCCTCTCTCTCTCTCTCTCTCTCTGCCTCCCCTCTCTTTGTGTGTAACTCTTTCAAATAAATAAATAAATCCTAAAAAAAAGATGCAAAAGATTCACTGAACTCAATTTAAAAAAAAGAAAAGATTCTAAAATATACATGGGAAAAATGCTAGATTACTTATGGATGGTCTACAATTAAATTCACAGCAGACTTATCAGAAACCCTATAGTATAGGAGAAAATGGTGACATACATTCCAAGTCTTAAGAGAAAAAAATCATCAACCCAGAATATTATACCCTGCAAAGCTCTCATTTATGAATGAAGGTGAAATAAAGACCTTCCATAACAAACAGAAATTGAAAGAATTTGTCACCACCCATCCAGACTTACACAAAATGCTTAAGGATGTGATGCACACAGAAACACAAAAATATGGTCATTACTATGAAAGAAGGCAAAGGAAGAAAATCTCCCAGGAAAAGTACAAAGGAAATCCAAAGCAAAAAAATAGAAATATTTATGGAAAAATGGCAAGACAAAGTCATTACTAATTAATAGTCATCTCGAATGTAAATTGCCACAACTCTCCAGTTAAAAGACAAATAATGGTTGAATAGATTAAAAAACAAAACACATCTATTTTCTGCCTATAATAAACACATCTCATCAACAAAGATGCATGCAGACTGAAAGTTAAAGGATGGAAAAGGATATTCCATACTAACAGAAAGTAAAAAAGAGCTGGTATAGCCATCCTAATATCAGACAAAATAGACTTTCACACAAAATCTGTTAAAAGAGACAAATAAGGGCATTATGTATTGGTTAAGGGATCAATTCAAAAGGAAGATGTGGGTCCAATGCTGTGGTTCACTAGGTTTATCCTCCGCCTGCAGCACTGACATCCCATATGGACATGGGGTTCTAGTCCCGGTTGCTCTTCTTCCAGTCCAGCTCTCTGCTGTGGCCCAGGAAGGCAGTGGAGGATGGCCCAAGTGCTTGGACCCCTGCACCCGCATGGGAGACCAGGAGGAAGCACCTGGTTCCTGGCTTCAGATCGGCATAGCTCTGGCCATAGCAGCCATTTGGGGGGGGGGGGGGTGTGAACCAATGGAAGGAAGACCTTTCTCTCTCTCTCTCTCTCTCTCTCTCTCTCACTGTCTAACTCTATCTGTCAAGTAAAAAAAAGGAAGATATAACGATTATAAATGTATATGCACCTAATTACAGCACACCAAGCTATTTAAAAGAAATATTAAGGGGTCTAAAGGGAAACATAGACTCATATACAATAGTAATGGGGGACTTACTGCCCCACTTTCAGCAATGGACAGATCAAATGGACAGAAAATCAGTAGTTAACAGTAGAGTTAATCAACACTATAGACCAAATGGACTAACAGATATCTACAGAACTTTTCATTCTACGGTTGCAGAATACATGTTCTTCTCACCAGTGCTTAGAACTTTGTCTAGTATTGATCACATAATAGGCCATAAAGCAAGTCTCAGCAAATTCAAAAAAAAATGAATCATACCATGCTCTTCTTGGACCACAATGGAATGAATCTGGAAATCAGCAATTCAGGAATCTCTTGAATGTATGCAAACACATGTAGACTGAACCACATGCTCCTGAATAAACAGTATGTCATGGAAGGAATCAAAAGAGAAATCAAAAAATTTCTGGAAATAAATGAAGATGAAAATACAGCATTAAAACATAGGATACAGCAAGCCATGTTAAGCAGAAAGTTTATAGCCATTGGTGCCTACATCAAGAAATTTGAAAGTCACCAAATAATGAGCTATCAATGCATCTCAAGGTTCTAGAAAAACAACAGCAAACCAATCCCAAAACTAGTAGGAGAAAAGAAATAATTAAAATTAGAAAAGAAATAAATAAAATCAAAACAAAAAAAAAAAAACTATACAAAAGATCAACAAAATGAAGAGGTGGTTTTTTGAAAAAAAAAAAACAAAACAAAATTGAGAATCTATTGGCCTAACTAACCAAAAAAAAGATAGAAGACCCAAAGCAATAAATTATAGATGAAAAAAGGAAATGTAACAGACACCACAGATATGAAAGGGATTCCTTTTATTCTACAAGAGTTGTATGTCAAAAAAACTGGGAAACCTATCAGAAATGGATAGATTCCTGACATATACAATCTTCATGAGCCATGAAGACATACAATCATAAACAGACCTTTACCAAGATGAAAAGTGATCAGTAATAAAGATCCTCCCAATAAAGAAAAGGACAGGACTGGATGGCTTCACTGCTGAATTCTACCAGACATTTAAAGAAGAACTAACTCCAATTGATCTCAAGTTATTCAAAACAATTGAAAGGCAGGTAATCCTCCCAAGTTCTTTCTCTGAAGCCAGCATCACTTTAATTCCTAAACCTGATAAAAAGCAACAGAAAAAGAGAATTACAGACCACTTTCCCTGATGAACATAGACCCAAAAATCCTCAGCAAAGTTCTAGCCAATTGAATCCTACAACATATCAAAAAGATCATCCACCCAAAGTGGAATTTATCCCTGGTATGCAGGGATGGTTCAACATTCACAAGTCAATATATGTGATACATCACATTAACAAAATGAAGAACAAAACTGTATGATTATCTCAATAGATTCAGAGAAAGCATTTGATAAAACACAACACCCTTTCATGATAAAAACTCTAAGCAAATTGGGTATAGAAGGAACATCCCTCAACACAATCAAGGCAATTTAGGACAAACCCATGGCCAGCATCATAAATGGAGAAAAATTGGAAGCATTCTTACTGAGACCCGGTACCAGAAAGAGATGTCCACTCTCACAATTGTTATTCAATAAGTTTTAGCCGGAGCCATTAGGCAAGAAAAAGAAATTAAAGGGATACAAATTGGGAAGGAGAAAGTCAAGCTACCCCTATTTTCAAATGACATGATCCTACATACAGGGGATCCAAAAGACTCCACCAAGAAACTATTGGAACTTGAAGAAGAGTTTTGTAAAGTATCAGGATATAAAGTCAATACATAAAAATCAACAGCCTTTGTGTATACACATAATGCCATGGCTAAGAACGAACTGTGATCAATATCATTCACAATAGCTACAAAAAAATCAAATACCTTGGAAGAAATTTAATCAAGGGTGTCAAAATCTCTATGATGAGGATTATAAAACATTAAAGAAAGAAATAGAATAAGATACAAAAAATTGGGAAAATCTTCCATGTTCATGGATTGGAAGAATCAATATCATCAAATGTCCATTTTTCCAAAAGCAACTTGAGATTTAATGCGATATGAAACAAAATACCAAAGACATTCTTCTCAGATCTAGGAAAAATGATGCTGAAATTCATATGGAGGCATAGGAGACCTCAAACAGCTTAAGCAAAAAACTAATAAAAAAAAAAGCCAGAGGCATCACAATACCAGATTTCGACATATACTACATGGCAGTTATAATCAAAACAGCCTGATACTGGTACAAAAATAGATGGATAGACCAATGGAGCAGAATAGAAACACCAGAAATCAATCCAAATATCTACAACCAACTTATACTTGACAAAGGAGCTAAAACCAATCCCTGGAGAAAGGATAGTCTCTTCAACAAATGGTGCTGGGAAAACTGGATTTCCACATGCAACAGTATGAAGCAAGACCCCTACATTATACTTCACAAAAAAAAATCCACTAAACATGGATTAAAGATTTAAATATACAGCCTGACACCATCAAATTATTAGAGAACATTGGGGAAACCTGCAAGACACTGGCACAAAGAGTTTTTGGAAAAGACTCCAGAGGCACAGGCATTGAAACCCAAAATTAACAAATGGGATTACTTCAAATTGAGAAGTTTCTGTCCTGTAAAAGAAATAGGAAAGTGAAGAGGCAACCAACAGAATGAGAGAAATTATTTACAAACTATGCAACTGATAAAGAATTAATAATCATAATCTACAAAGAGATCAAGAAACTCCACAACAGCAAAACAAACAACCCACTAAAGAGATGGGCCAAGGACTTAAACAGACACTTTTCAAAATGGAAATCCAAATAGCCAAAAGACACATGGAAAAATGTTCAGGATCACAAGCCATCTGTGAAATGCAAATCAAAACCACAACGAGGTTTCACTTCACCCTGGTTAGAATGGTTTTCACAAAGAAATCAACAAACAAAAATGCTTGGGAGGATGGGGAAAAAGGTACCCTAATCCACTGTTGGTGGGAATGCAAACTGATAAAATCACTATGGAAGACAGTTTGGAGATACCTCAGAAATCTGAATATAGTCCTGTCATATGACCCAGCCATCCCACTCCTCAGAATTTACCCAAAGGAAATGAAATCATCAAATAAAAGAGTCATCTGCAGCTCCATATTTATTACAGCTCAATTCACAATAGCTAAGACATGGAATCAACCTAAATACCCCTCAATGGAAGACTGAATAAATAAATTATGGGATTTGTACTCTATAGAATACTATATAGCAGTGAAAAAATCCAGTCATTTGCAGCAAAATAGATGAACCTGAAAAATATCATACTTGGTGAAATAAGCCAGTTCCAAAGGGAAAAATATCATATGTTCTCCCTAATCTGTGACAACTAACAGAGCACCTAAAAGGAAACCTTTAAAAGTGAAATTGACACTATGATAAGCAATGACTTGAACAGCCCTTGCCTTAACTATTGAGTGTTGAGTAACAGTTTATCATCTTATTTTATTTTTTATTAGTTTTTTTCTACTTAATACCACTGGTTAAACTCTTTACTTAACATAGAAGTAATCGTTGGTGTATAAACTCAATTGAAAATAGATCCCAGTTAAAAATAAGAGTGGGAATAAGACAAAAAGGAGCTGTACAGTTCAGCACACATACCCATGGACCTACCCCTAAGGGTAAAACTAAAAACTTGCCATGGGATTCCAAATCCCATTAAACTGGGTGGTACTAATGCCATCCTACATGTTAAAGTTATCATATTAAGTGTGTAATTGATCATACTGATAGTATTAAGTGTCAAAAGGATCACATAAAAAATAGCAAGTGTGTGCTAATAACAATAGATAGAAATAAAAAGGAGAGAATGTTCCAACATGGGAAGCAGTCCACACAGCAGACTCATAGAAGGACAAATGCCCTAAATAGCACTCTGACCTCAGAATCAGATCTTAAGGCATTCTGATCTGGCTGAAAAGCTCATGAGAGCATTTCAGGCAAGAAATGCCAAGAAATCATAGCAAAAAAATGTCCTACATGAAGGATCTCTGTGAGTGAGACCCCAGTGGAAAGAAGGGGGCCATCAAAGAAGGATGTACTTTTCTCTGAAGGAAGGAGAGAACTTACACTTTGCTTATAGCCTTGTCTAAATACTGACAGAGATTGTGGACTCAGAAGGCTTCCATAGCCTTGCCAGCTCATGTCAAGGGCCTTGGCTGATGATTGGCATCATAAATAAGAGTGTTAATTGTTAAATCAACAACAGGAGTCACTGTACACTTACTCTCCCCATGTACGACCTCTGTCCTTAATGAGTTGTACCATGAGAATTAACTGCAAAACTTGTTTCCAAACAGTATTTTATACTTTGTGTGTGTGTGTACACGTGCACAAATTGTTGAAATCTTTACTCAGTATAGAGTTGGTTTTCTGTATATAAAGTTAATTTAAAACAAATCTTACTGAAGAATGGGATGGGAAAGGGAATAGGAGGTGGGACGGGAGTGGAGGTGGTATGGAAGAACCACTGTATTCCTAAAGCTGTGCCTATGAAATTTTTATTCATTAAAAAAAGCTTTCTTTTTTTTGTTTTAGTACCATTGGTTGAACTCTGTAATTAACACACAATTATTCTTAGGTGTTTAAATTTTAACTGAAAAGTGATCCCTGTTAGGAATTTGGGAAACATAATGCTGAGTGAAATAAGCCAATCCCAAAGGGACAAATACCACTGGTTCTCCCTGATAGGTGACAACTAACTGAGCACCAAAAAGGAAACCTGTTAAAGTCAAATGAACACTATGAGAAACGGTGACTTGATCAGTCCTTGCCCTGACTGTTGATGAGCAACTTGATATGTTATCCCTCTTAGTATTTTTTTTTTGTTCTACTTAATACTTTTGGTTGAATACTGTAATCAATACACAATTCTTCTTAAGTGCTGAAACTTAACTGAAAAGTGATCACTGTTAAAAATAAGAGTGGGAATAAGAGAGGGAAGAGATGTGCAATTCGGGACATGCTCAAGCTGACTTACCTCAAACGGTAGAGTTAGAAATATACCAGGGGATTCCAATTCAATCCCATCAAGGTGGCATGTACCAATGCCATCTCACTAGTCCCAGTGATCAATTTCTGTTTTTTTTTTAACTTTTATTTAATGAATATAAATTTCCAAAGTACAGCTTATGCATTACAATGGCTTCCCCCCCCCATAACTTCCCTCCCACCCACAACCCTCCCCTTTCCCACTCCCTCTCCCCTTCCATTCACATCAAGATTCATTTTCAATTCTCTTTATATACAGAAGATCAGTTTAGCATACATTAAGTAAAGATTTCAACAGTTTTCTCCCACACAGAAACATAAGGTGAAAAATACTGTTTGAGTACTAGTTATAGCATTAAATCTCAATGTACAGCACACTAAGGACAAAGATCCTACATGAGGAGTAAGTGCACAGTGACTCCTGTTGTTGACTTAACAAATTGACACTCTTGTTTATGGCCTCAATAATCACCCTAGGCTCTTGTCATGAGCTGCCAAGGCTATGGAAGCCCCCTGAGTTCACTGACTCATAATTTTTAGACAAGGCCATGGTCAAAGTGGAAGTTCTCTCCTCCCTCCAGAGAAAGGTACCTCCTTCTTTGATGACCCATTCTTTCCACTGGGATCTCACTCGCGGAGATCTTTCATTTAGGTTTTTTTTTCCCCAGAGTGTCTTGGCTTTCCATGCCTGAAATACTCTCATGGGCTTTTCAGCCGGATCCGCATGCTTTAAGGGCTGATTCTGAGGCCAGAGTGCTGTTTAGGACATCTGCCATTCTATGGGTCTGCTGTGTATCTCACTTCCCATGTTGGATCATTCTCTCCCTTTTTTATTCTATCAGCTAGTATTTGCAGACACTAGTCTTGTTTATGTGATCCCTTTGGTTCTTAGTCCTATCACCAGGCAATCTGCTGAGAGAGGGTGGGCACCATTTGGGCATAAGCAACAGCTGTGGAAGTTCTTGTGTATGTGCCCAGCAACTGGAAGGAATAATAAGGCTCCTTATTGTCAGCAATAATAGTGATGGAGCTTGGGTGGGGGCACTGTGCCACCCAAAAGGAAAAGACCTCATTGTGACATTCTGAAATGAGGCTAAGTTATATGTCTGTGATCAAGAGACTCTACCAGAAGGAAAAATCCCCATTCCCACTGACTTTGAGTCTGGTTGTGAGGAGTGACAAAGGACTGGGCACCCACATAGGACTGTGAGGAGCCCCCAGTCTCTCAACATATCACGGATTCTGGGACTAATAACTACTTAGCTGGAGCACCCACAGGCAACTGGCTCTGGAAACCTCTCTGCCTCTCTGAGGACAGGAGAGGCTAGCATAGTGGAGAGGTTCCTCTGCATCCCATGACTATGGAAGCCTTGTGTGCTGATACTGTGGTAACTGTGTGACTTTATGAGGGTGAAGGGTATAGCTGTATCTCTGAGCAGTCAATGTGAGAGCTCCCTGATTGACTAGGCTGGGTCATTGCAATGGGATTCGTGCTCACAGTGAGGTCTGCACAGATCCTCTTTGTGTTTCATGCAGCAGTTTGGATGAGTATTGCAACAACTGAGGGCTAACATCTGTTTGCTCCTTACAAGAAACATGCCTCACCAACAAGATAAATACATACTGACAGTGACAGGATGGAAAAAGGTATCCCATGCTAATGAAAAGCAGAAACAATCAGGGTAGAGATCCTAATATCAGACAAATAGACTTTAACACAAAAACTTTTAAGAGACAAAGAATGGCACCATGCAATGATTAAAGGATCAATTCAGCAAGAATATGTAACTATAATAAATTTATATGCACCAAATGTCAGGGCACCTGGCTATTTAAAACAAATGTTAATGGATCTAAAGGGAGATACAGACTCCAATACAATACTAATGGGGGACTTCTTTTTTGAAATCCGTATCTTGCATTTCTTCCATCTCATCATCTTCATAATCTTGGCTTGGGATGTCTTGTTCATTTGGGGGCGTCATAATGTCTTCCTTGTTCTTGTTTCCTCAGTTTCTGCATTTGTTGCTTGGCATTGTGGAGATATTCTTTGGATTCTTCTTCCCTCACTGTGGTGTTTTTTTCTCGTTATACTATGACTGTATTAAGTGGACTGTCTGCTTTTGATGGATCCTTAGATGCTTGAGATGGGTGTGGCCAGAGAGCTCTGTTTGGTTCCTCAGGGTTAAGGGTGTGCCAAAGGTGACACTCCCAGGTTGTTAGGCATGGTAAATATCTTTTTTTTCTTTTTTTTTTTTTTCAGAAGGGAAGTAATTCTGCACAGCTGAGCAGAATTGAATGTAGTCAGCTTCCGATCTCTGGCTCCTGTGTGTATAACTTTTGCCTGCTCTTTCCCAAAGACCACACAGGGAATCTTTTCTGCCCTCAGTGTGGGCTCAAATTCTCCTGCAGTCTCTTACTAGATTGCCAAGGTTACCGAATTGTAGTGTCTCTGGAGAGTACTCACGTGAACTCCATGAGTTCTCTCACCCACTGTCTCTTTTTTCACAGTCCCAGTTCATTCGCTCCACACATTCACTAGGTCCTAATCTTCTTTCACCCCTCAGAGTCAGGTTTTTCTGCTTGGTTGTGGGCGGGCGTAGCCCTGAGGTCACGTAGCTTTTATGTATGAATAAAATGGCGCCTGCCCTTTCTCTTGCTTGCCTTTGAGAGGTGAGCGGAGAGAAAGAAACGCGTGTTCATGCCGGTCCCTTTTTTTTTTTTTCCCCTCTCTCCTCTAGTTAGCCTGGTGAACTTTCCCCCATGGGGCTTCAAGCCTCCTTCCCTCTAGGCTCCTCCTTCCACTTTCTCGCCGGTGTCTCGGGCTATTGAGGTTTGGCTCACCTCGTGTTCCAGCACTGGTGCATAGATTCCACCGCTGGTGTCCTGAGCCATGGGCTTCCACACCCTCCACGCAGGTCCACTGTGAATCACTAGTTCTGGAAGAGTTTCCTCTGCTATTTCTTCCCCAACTCTTCCTTGAACCTGCAGTATCTCCACTTTTATTAAACTGTCTCTTCCCGGACTATCAGTGTGCTCCCTTCCTATTCCACCGTCTTGCCCTAATCCAACACCCCATTTTCATCAATGGACAGATCGACTAGACAGAACATCAACAAAAGAAACTATTAAGCTAATCTATACTGAAGAAGGATTAATAAAGGATTAAGATCCAGAATCTAAAAGAGCTCAAGTAGAAACTCAACCAAAACAACAAAAAAATATGGTTAAGAAATGGGCAAAGCACTTGAACAGGTGTTTTTCAAAAGAAGAAATTCAAATAGCCAACAGATACATGAAAAAAATACTCAGGATCACTAGCCGTCAAGGAAATGTAAATCAAAACCATAATGAGGTTTCATCTCATTCCAATTATAATGCCTCTTATACAGTAATCAACAAACAGTAAATGCTGTTGAGGATGTGAGGGAAAATGGTAACCCAATGCACTGTTTGTAGAAAGGTAAACTGGTACAGCCACTGTGGAAGAGTTCAGAGATACCTCAGACAGCTGAAAATAGATATAACATGTGACTCAGCAAACCCACTCCTGGGAATTTACCCAAAAGAAAAGAAATCATCATATAAGAGAGTGATCTGTATCCCCATGCTTATTGCAGCTCAATTTACAATAGCTAAGGTATAGAATCAACTCAGATATCCATTAACTGATGACTGGATAGAGAAACTATGGTATATATGCACTATGGAATACTACTCAGCAGTAAAAAAAAAAAAAAATGATATCCTGTCTTTAGCAACAAAATGGATACAACTGAAAACCATTATACTTAATGAAATAAGCCAGTCCCCAAAATACAGATATCATATGTTTTCTCTGATCTATTATCAATAGAGTACCTAAAATGTAATGTATTGGCCAGCGCTGTGGTGTAGCAGGTAAAGCCACCACCTGCAGTGCCAGCATCTCATAAGGGAGGGCATTTGTTTGATTGGAAGTTCCATTTCCAATCCAGCTCCCAGCTATGGCCTGGGAAAGCAGTAGAAGATGATCCAGAAGAAATCTGTGGCTCCTGGCTTTGGATTAGTGCAGCTCCAGCCATTGTGACCAGTTGAGAAGTTAACCATCAGATAGAAGGCCTCTCTCTCTCTCTGCCTATCCTTCTCTCTGTGTGTAACTCTGACTTTCAAATAAATAAATAAATCTTTTAAAAAATGTAATGTATTTGAGTGAAGTTGGCATTTTGAGTTTCACTGATCATTTACAGCCTTTACTTTTGAAAATTAATATTTTTTTTCTTCATAGTATTCATTGAACTCTTTACTTAGTGTAGGGTTAATCTTATGAGTACAAAGTAAACTGAAAACAGATCTTTGTAAAATTAAGAAAGGGAATAGAGGGAGGAGGAAGAAGTCTGGGAATATGGGTGGGAGGGAGGGTATGATGGGAAGTGTCACTATGTTCCTAAATCTGTGTATGCAAAATACATGAAATTTGTATAGCTTAAATAAAACTTTAAAAAAAACTAAAAAAATGAGTCTTATAATATACATGTTTTTCTACATGCTAGATACTGTGATTCCCCCCTTTCAGGATCTATATCACAAAATAACACAGTAAAACAGTTTGAGAATTCTTACAGAAATGGAAACTAATTGTATTTAAAGCATGTACTTTCAACTTATACTTATTATTGAGTTTTGCAGGAAAAATATAGGAGAATGCTAAAATAGCTATAAAAAATTATGAGTACAGAGACAGAAAAAAATCTCTGTGGCCTGGGACAGTAAGAAATATATTCAAGTCTTATATTTTGTGTCTCTGAGATCACTTGAAATCCTCTGTGGCACAGTAAGTATTTTGTCACATTCACTGAAACATTCAATTCAACAACACATTAAAAACTAGTGATTTAACTGACTATTTTATGGGAATATTGGGAATAAACATTCTTGTCATATATCACACTGCAAAAACTTAATAAAATTTCCCATTAGGTACTACTATTTTTTATTCTTCCCTCCCAAAATACCACTTACAATCTAGCCATTTAATTTCTTCTCTTCCTCTTCCTACAGAACTTCTAATAAACACCCCAATTGTGCAGAATAGTTTAGTTCTTCTCCTGTATAGTCCGTTCTAAAAGTGATAATTTGCTAGTTACCCAGACAGCAAATGGTGGCCCATCTATTCAATCAAGCCCCTTAATGCTTTCCCTCCCTGCACAAGTGACATTGCAAATCATTTGCTTCAAAAGTCTCTTAACTGAAAATATCTATAATGAAGAAAATAAGACTCCATACATATGAAATTTTTTTTTTTTTGACAGGCAGAGTGGACAGTGAGAGAGAGAGACAGAGAGAAAGGTCTTCCTTTGCCGTTGGTTCACTCTCCAATGGCCGCCGCGGCTGGCCCGGCGCACTGCAGCCGGCGCACTGTGCTGATCCGATGGCAGGAGCCAGGAGCCAGGTGCTTCTCCTGGTCTCCCATGGGGTGCAGGGCCCAAGCACCTGGGCCATCCTCCACTGCACTCCCTGGCCACAGCAGAGAGCTGGCCTGGAAGGGGGGCAACCAGGACAGAATCCGGCGCCCCAACCGGGACTAGAACCCGGTGCGCCGGCGCTGCTAGGCGGAGGAGTAGCCTAGTGAGCCGCGGCGCCGGCCCCATACATATGAAATTTGTGGGACAAGGGGACTGGTTACTATTTAATTTTTGTATTTATTTAACAAACCCTAATATAAAATTATAAGTAGGTATTGTTTCTGTGTGTTTACCAACTCCAGTTCATTTAAAGTACAGAGACACAAAATACAGCAGCAATCCCCAAAGGCAGAGACTAAACCTCCGCATGACTGATGTTTGCATCATGCAATCTCCAAATTAGGAACTTGTCCAGGGTTCTGCTGAGAAAGTCAGTCCCAGCTGTCTTCACTAGTGTTGCACTGAATCCTCCAAACTGTCCCATTGGTCAGCATTCCCCCATGCGTCTTTGGGTATCCAGAGATACTCCTTCACTCAGCATTGGAGTGTCCAGGGGCTCGAGATTCTTTTTTTATATTCACCATCATAAGTATGTGTGTGTGTGTGTGTGTTACAAAGTGGGGGGGGGGGCAGTTCGGTGGCGCAGTAGGTTAATCCTCTGCCTGCTGGGCAGCATCCCATACAGGTGCTGGGACTAGAACCTCTGCTCCTCTTCCTTCCAGCTCTTTGCTGTGGCCCGAAAGGGCAGTGGAGGATGGCCCAGGTCCCTGGGCCCCTGCACCTTCATGGGAGACCAGGAGGAAGCTCCTGGCTCCTGGCTTCAGATCAGCACAGTGCCGGCTGTTGCAGCCATTTGGGAAGTGAACCAACAGAAGGAAGACCTTTCTCTCTGTTTCTCTCTCTCTCACTGTCTATAATTCTACCTGTCAAATAAATAAATGAATGAATCTTTTTAAAAAGAGAGAGAGAGAGAGAGAGAGAGAAATATTGATGACTTCCAAATTATGTCTCAAGAAAAAAAACCCTCTCCTCTGAGCTGCCATCCCTTTCAATCCCTTTCAACTTCCTCCTTGACCTCTCAAGTTGCACCAGCAACAGCCATTTCTAATTTAGCAGATCCAAAACAGAACGTTTGGTCTGAACCCTAAGATTGTGTCTCTCCTGTCTCAAGAGTATCAATTTCTTTCCATCAGTTTTTCAGGCCAACTGTCTTGGAGTCATTATTGACTCTTCTCTTTGTCATACACCTCTCAACTGATCTATCAGGAAATTCTATTGGCTCTACTCTTAAAATATATCCAGAATCCAACCATTTCATCCTACCTCTAATCAAGAGTCTTGATCCATGACACCACCATCTCTTATTTGGGTTATTGCAATAACTTCCTAACTCTACCCTTACCTCTCTTCAATCTGCTGTCAAGATGGCATCCAATAGTCTTTTTTTTTTTAATGTAAGTCACATACTGCTAGTTACTAAAAACAAAAACCAAAGCCCTCATTATCTGACCTTATCCCACTTATTCATGCTACACCGATGTCCTCCTGGTCCCCCAAATACACAAGGCATCCTTCTACCTCAGGACTTTGGCACTGGCTGTCCCCTATCCCTGGATATTATTCCCTTGCTTATCTGCATTCACATTTTCTGTTCTTCTTCAGCTCTTTTCCCAAATGCCAGCTTCTCCATAGGTTTTATCAGTCCATCACCCCATCTCTCTTACATGCTCCATTTTTCTCTATAACTTTTATCTTTCAACACATTATTAATTGACTAATTCATTATCTTTTACTCTTGACTAAATCTTTATTCCAAACAAGTCAGTCATATATACATGGAACAAAGTGTGCTCTGTGTTTTCTATATAATTCAAAACTCAGATTTTGGTTACTGTCATTACTACTCTTAATGTTTGACTTAATAGCATCAAATGTGTGTTTATGTACACCATTTATAATATTCTGACAGTTTAGGTCATGTGATATTTCAGTCTACATTTTAAACTCCCTATGTTGAAAAGAAATACTCATATAGTTTGTCTACAAAATTTCCAAAGACTGGCAAGTTGATTTTTGAATCAATATATTAGAAACGTGGAGTAACACTATTCTTGTTCAAATCTGAAATTTGAAAGCTAACCAGTAGTAGTGAGAATGGATGATAAAACACACAATTTGCTCTATCATGGACCCACTGAGTGCATGTATTTAAGCCCAATCATGCAAGCATTCAGTAAATTGTGGCTGAAAGAGTGCCCAAATTAAAACTATTTCAATCAAAATGATAAAATAACTTTGCATACTCAAAAGTCAATTTCTCTAAAGGACCATTAAGCTTAATGGAAACAGCACTTTGACTTTAAAGAACAATATGCATGAGCTTTTTGAATGCCTTTGATAAGCTGAGCCCCAAATGCCTTATGAAATAAAATGAGGAAAATAATTAAATATTATTATGGATAATCATATAAATTATGTAAATTATCACAATGCCATTACACAATGAATAAATTTAAGTAATTCATGCACATCAATTATGAGAACATGCAAGTAGGGGAATAGAATGGAGGAGAGTATATTTTCAGATTAGATTTGAAAAGCAAAATAACAAGTTGACAAGATGCACTTAAAGCCTTCTTGGTGTTGATCTTAAGATCCTTTGGCAACTAAGTTGTACATATGAGTGGCAGAGCCTTTATATGCTCAGAAAAAAAAACAAGAATTTTCCGATCTGTGTAGACAAATACATACATTTGCCATAATATCTAACATCAGAAGTTCAATAAACCTCATTTTGTTTCAAACTCATTATTTTTCTTTTTTTTTTCTCAATGGCTTTTTTTTTTTTTTTTTGACAGGCAGAGTGGGCAGTGAGAGAGAGAGACAGAGAGAAAGGTCTTCCTTTTGCCATTGGTTCACCCTCCAATGGCTGCCGCGGTCGGTGCACTGCGGCCGGCACACTGCAGCCAGCGCACTGCACTGATCCAAAGGCAGGAGCCAGGTACTTATCCTGGTCTCCCATGGGGTGCAGGGCCCAAGCACTTGGGTCATCCTCCACTGCACTCCCTAGCCACAGCAGAGAGCTGGCCTGGAAGAGGGGCAACAGGGACAGAATCCGGCACCCAGACCGGGACTAGAACCCGGTGTGCCGGCGACGCAAGGTGGAGGATTAGCCTATTGAGCCAGGGCGCCAGCCTCTCAATGGCTTTTTAATAGATCATTCTTTCAATTTCTCTAGTGTATAACATTTTAGTATTGTGATCTTTAACTCTCCAGCATCTTCTCCTTTCATCTTTGCTATTGTTATGCTTTTCCGATCTTAAATTTTTTCTTCAGGTTGTCAAAGGACAGGATCAAATGAACAAATATTAAGATCCTTCTACATGTTAAAAGGCTTTCTAAATATTTATTTCTCATTTTTTAATTCTAAAAAATCTAAAGTTTTTTTAACAAACATAAAAATTATACATGTACATATTTATTGGCTGCCATGTGATGTCTGATACATGGACACATTGTATAATGTCCAAACAAGGCAAATATATCTATCTCCCCAACAGATTCTTGTCAAGTCATTGTATCATTAGTCAAGTTTGTGTTTTTAATTAGAGCTTTGCTAGGATAATACTAGATAGAGAGTAGATAACTGCTTGCCTGTCAAGGGTCAGTAGTCAGATAAACAGATAAGAATCGCATCATTTAAAATCCCAAAGTTTCAAAGAGTAAGAACTACTTGACATCACTGGCAAATAACCAAAATGAATTTTCCAGCTGATATGCCTTTTTCTTCTGATTATATTCCAAAGAGTGGTTAAGTATTCAAAGACAAAACCTTAACAAAACAATGTGTGTAATAGAAGTGCAATTTAAGTGAAATTTAGGCTTATCAAAAAAGTCAATAACAGCAATGGAAAATCAGCATTCAATGTTTCTAAGCCCAGGATATGCACATTTCTGCATTATTTCTAAAAGGGTTTCAATGTGATTTGAAAAGAAGAATTCTTGGAGCTTAAAAAATTTAACTAGATAAATTTGCACATTACAAGTCTTAAAACTAAACACCATATTATTAACTGTGAATCTATGTAATTAGCTTCTTTATGAGTCTTCAATTTTTTGCTTGATAAAGTTAAAATTGCCACCAAAAAATGAGGCCATTGTGAACACTACAGGTCATTTGTTGAGAAAAAATTTATATAGAAATAACATCTAATAATTTGTTGAAAATATTAGCATATAGATAGCTATGGAATTTGTTAAGTATTATTGGAGGATTCTAATCAAAAAACAATTTGCAAGCAAGTCAAATATGGTTCTATTCTAAGTGCTGTTTAGTTCTTAGCTTTAATGGAAGCATTAACTGTATGAAATGTGTTTAACCTCATGACAGCTTGATAAGAAATTTACAGTTCTATTATTTTTTAAAATCACAAAAATAAAAGTTACATAGATGTAATACCTGCAGCAACAAAGAATGAAAAAATAATCAGCATAGGGTTAAATACATATTTTTTTCAAGAATACTAGAGGTTTCTCTTAAACTTTCCTAACTGATCTGGTGTTTCCTGTCACTGAAGAGGCTGTGAGATGTAAGTCTGGCCTACTGGTCTGTTTCTGTCTTTGTATACCAGACTCCAGGAAACCTTCAGCCTTGTAAGTTAGTTAACACAGCACACGAAACAACACACAGAAAGAGTGATGTAACTTTGAACCCATATTCAAAACTCTGAAATTAATGTGTCCTGCAACTTTTCTTTCAGTTGTGCGTTGTCGTCTATCTTTTCTGGTACATCTAGAAGAAACTTAACAGCAGTTTTTTCACTATTAGTGGTATATGTCAGCAGCCTATTTAAATGGACCACAGTCAATTAGTTTGAGCAAAAGTTTTAGCACTCTGTAATATATCTAACTTCAATGATATAAACACAATGCTTTTTAAAGACTTATTTATTTATTTCAGAGGCAGAATTAGAGACAGAGAGAAGCTAAGATAGAGAGTGGGGTCTTCCATATGCTGATTCACTCCCAAAATGGCTACAACAGCCAGAGCTGAGTCAATCCAAAGCCAGGAGCCAGGAGCTTCTTCAGGGTCTTCCACATGCATGCAGAGGACCAAGCACTTGGGCCATCTTCCATTGCTTTTCTAGGCCATAAGTAGGGAGATAGATAAGAAGTGGAGCAGCTGGGACTCAAACTGGTACCCATATGGGATACTAGCACAGCAAATGGAGGCTTAACCTCCTACAACACAGGGAAAGCCCCAGACACAATGATAGCAAGGAAATGATAGCATTTCTAAAAATATCAAGGGGAAAAATCTATTCGGATACTCTAAAATGACTAATTCTAGAAATTTTCTTATAAGATACTATCAGAATTTTTAAAGGTTAAAATATAGATGATTTTCATCTGCAGAATTATTTTAATGAAGAGGTATAATGTGACTTGTCGTGTAGATCCTCCTGCAAATTATCGGTATGAAACTACTGACTCCTGACTTTATAGGTTCAATTACTCAACACCTCAAGTCATAGTAAACTTAATTAAATGCTTGAAAGTAAAATTCATCTTAATTCATATTGTAGCCATTTAAAATTGTGCATTATTGATTTCATGTCTTTAAAATTTGCATGCAATTATAAAATGGATTATAAAAATTGTAAAATTAAGGGGCATATTTGACAGACCATTACTCCCCCAAATTTTTTCATTCTATTCTTCATGATAATAACATTTCAGTTAGGCACATACGCACCCCAAGGCCGTCAGAAGTCGTGTGTCCTCCAAGTTCTTACCATTGGGTTGTTCAAAGAAGAGAGATATGCAGTTCCCATGGCACTTGCCTTTGAAGGAAAATTGCTTTCCTTTCTTTCCATTTTTCCCCACTAGAAATGGCAACACTAACATTAAGATCCCCATTTTGGGATGGAAAAGCCACCTTTTGACCTGGGGCTTTGGCTGACCTTGATCTGCAAAGCCCACCTGTCCATCCTGAATTGCTAACTGAAATGTGCTCTTTGGTTTGATACCCCCTCCATTGAAGTGCCTGTTGGTTTTGTTTTGTTTTCACAGTTTAGCCTATACCCTAACTAATCCATGTCATCCAATTAACAAGCTATTTTCTAAATTATTGTGAAACTCTAACTTATGACTATTAGAAAAATATCCTAATTTCTACTCTGTGTTGTGAATTCATTTGTGAGCATAAACATTTGTATCGACTGTTACGCACCATTATTGCATCATTTTCTTAACAAGGATAAATCAATCTTAGAAATTATGAGACTTTCAAGGAAGAATATAAATTATGTTTAAAAGCTAAAGATTCTTCCTGGCTGTGGCTGAAAGAGTTTTATTTTCTCATTTCTAATCTTCAGTAGATCATGGAGTAGTATGATAAACTGATGAATAATCTTGCATGAATTATGCATAAGGATGAAAAAGAAAGAAAAAGAGAGAAACAATTGTCCTTTTGGCTTAAGAAGTGTTAGTAAGTATTGCTGAGTTGATGAAGCACTTCAATTTATTTTTCAGGCTTACCTGATACCCAACATCAAATGCATCATCTCTAGAAGTGTAAAACAACACCGTGTTAAAGGTAAGGAGCGCATGTATCTCCCAAGGGGGTCATTGCTTTGCTGTGTGAGCAGCAGCTCCATCTGCCCCCCCTCCCAAGGCACTTTCCTGTATGTGACTGTTGGAAGAACTTTGACTTTTTTTAATCACTTTTTAAAATTAGCTAGTCTGTAATTTATTTGAAATAAACAACGACATACACAGAGAGAGAGAGAGAGAGAGAAAGAAAACAAAATTAAGCAAAATAAACACAGTGCTCTTTCATCCACTGGTTCGCTCCCCAAATACTCACAACAGCTGGGGCTGAACCTGGCCAAAGCCAGGAGCCATGAACCTCTTCCACACCTCCCACATTAGTGGCATAGACTCAAGTACTTGAGTCATCACTATTGTTTCCCAGCATGTATGTTAGTAAGTGAGACTCAATTCCAGTCATTCTGGTGTGGGATCTAAGTGGCAACTTAGCCCTTTGCATCCCAATGCCTGCTAAAATCACCTAAAGCTACTTCTCAAAAACTAAATCCAAAGCAAGGAAGTTTTAATTTTTAAAGTGTAAACTTCAGAGCCGGTGCTGTGCCATAGTAGGTAAAGCCACCGCCACAAGCCAGCATCCCATATGGGTGCTGGTTTGAGCCCTGGATGCTCTACTCTGATCCATCTCTCTGCTTTGGCCTGGAAAAGCAGTAGAAGATGGCCCGGGTCCTTGGGCCCCTGCACCCATGTGGGAGATGCGAAGAATCTCCAAGATTCTGGTTTCGGATCAGCCCAGGTCCTGCTATTGTGGCCGTTTGGGGAGTGAACCAGTGAATGGAAGATCTCTCTCTCTGTGTGTGTGTGTGTGTGTGTGTGTGTGTGTCTGTGTGTCTGTCTCCTTGTCTCTCTGTAACTCCACCTTTCAAATAAATAAATAAATCTTTAAAAAATAAAGTAAAATAAAGTGTATACTTCCTTATTTTAATATGAAACCATCATAGGAATGTGAATAATATTTAGTGAGAAATGTCTACTAAACTCATTTTTAGAAGACATTCTCTGTGAAAGTGATGCCCACGTTCTTTCTGGAGCCACAATTTATGAAATTGCAGGAACGTTCCTAAGCAACAACCTTAGCAATTATATTGAGACTAAAATTTAGTTCGGATAAACAGCTCAGGCCTCTTACATAACTTTGGGAAAATTAAAAATCCCTTCTAGTCCTCGGTATGGACAGAATGGGGGCAGGTGAGGCCGGCGCCGCGGCTCACTAGGCTAATCCTCCGCCTAGCGGCGCCGGCACACCGGGTTCTAGTCCCGGTCAGGGCGCCGGATTCTGTCCCGGTTGCCCCTCTTCCAGGCCAGCCCTCTGCTGTGGCCAGGGAGTGCAGTGGAGGATGGCCCAGGTGCTTGGGCCCTGCACCCCATGGGAGACCAGGAAAAGCACCTGGCTCCTGGCTCCTGCCATCGGATCAGCGCGGTGCGCCGGCCGCAGCGCGCTGGCCGCGGCGGCCATTGGAGGGTGAACCAACGGCAAAGGAAGACCTTTCTCACCTGTCTCTCTCTCTCACTGTCCACTCTGCCTGTCAAAAAAAAAAAAATAATAATAATAATAAAAAAAAAAAAAAAAAAAAAAGAATGGGGGCAGGTGAGTGGTTGTTTTGATGTGAAAGTTTGTAAATACTTAGTATAAATTTTGGTAGATATACACAACACACTATGCATTGTCTTGAGCTTTGCTCTTTTTCTTCCCTAGAATATATCATGTGAATATTTCTAAATCAGTTCTTAAAGATTTGCCTGATTCCTTTGTACTGAATCCATAATGTAGTTATATAAATTACCAATCAGTGTTGACAGCTAGATAATTTCTGGCATTTTAGTATTATATACAAAAATGATACAGAAATATGTGTGTATTATATATGTGTAAATTTATCTTAAAATATGGCCTAAAATATATCAATAGCGATAAATTCTTAACCGTGTCATTGCTGGATCAAAAATCATGAGCCTTTTCTATTGCACAGATATTGCAAAAGTACCCTTCAAAAATCAGCAGAAATATATCTTCCATACCTGAGACTGTCATCCAGTTTCAGTTTTATCAAGTTTTTTATAAAAATGTGATAAATGTGTTTTGTTGCTTTAATTTGCAAATATTTAATTATGAATGAGTCTTTCTTGCCATGTTTATATAATTTGCAAGATAGTTACATTTCTTTTTAAGTGTGGCTTATCTCCTGCTGATTTTTAGACAGATAAATCTTCTTATTTATTAAGGAAAATAACTGTTTGACATTTGCCTTTGGATTTTCGTATCTTTTTTTATGTTTGCCTTCATTTTTACTTTTTATTTTTATTTTATTTTAAAGGCAGAGAGAGGGAGATAGAGAGGAGAGAGAAAGGAGAAGAGAGGAGAGAGAGAAAGAGAGATCTTTCATTCCACAGAATCATTCCCTCAAATATCCACAACAGCCAGTATAAGGCCAGTCTAAAGCCAAGAGCCAGAAACTCAATCTGGGATTCCCACATGGATAGTAGGGACCCAACTCTTTGAGCCATCATCTGCTGCTTCCTAAGGTGTCCATTAGTAAGAAGCTGGAATTGGAATCAGAGCCAGGACTCAAACCCAGGCACTCCAATATGGCATGCAAGCACCCCAAGTAGTGTCTTTTTTTTTTTTTTTTTTTGACAGGCAGAGTTAGACAGTGAGAGAGAGAGAGAGAGAAAGGTCTTCCTTTGCCGTTGGTTCACCCCCGAAATGGCCGCTACGACCAGCATGCTGCGCCGATCCAAAGCCAGGAGCCAGGTTCTTCCTCCTGGTCTCCTGTGTGGGTGCAGGGCCCAAGCACTTTGGGCCATCCTCCACTGCCCTCCCGGGCCACAGCAGAGAGCTGGACTGGAAGAGGAGCAACCGGGTCTAGTACCAGGCACCCCAACCAGGACTAGAACCTGGGTTGCAGGTGCCGCAGGTGGAGGATTAGCAAAGTGAGCCGCGGCGCCGGCCCTGAGTAGTGTTTTAACGGTTGCACTAAACACCACTTTTTATACTTCACTGGACAGATTTTTCTTTCATTTTGTGTGAGCACATTTATCAGTGTTTTCCTATATATATATATATATATATAGGATATATATATCATTAGTATATATATATATATATATACTATTTATGATGGCTCAAAGAGTTGGGTCCCTACTATCCATATCTAATGATATATCATATATTAAGATATATATATCTTAATCCATCTGGGATGCTAAAAGAAAAATAAAAATAAATATATCTACTTAGATAGATATATTCTATATATATTCATATATCCTTGCATCTTAGTAAGTCTGAACTCAAGGTGCTGGCTTCTGTCTGGTAGGAAATGGTTCCTGGTTCATAGACAGTCATTTCCTCTGTGGGTCTCATTACACGCCAGATAAAAAGGCAAGAGAGCTCTCTGAGGCCTCCCTTTTATTTCACTTTTTAAAAAAAATTGTTTAATTTAAGGCAGACAAATTTCATACATTTTACATATATAGATTTAGGAACATAGTGACACTTAGCACCCTACCCTCCATCCTGCTCATGCTCCCACTCTTCCTGCTGCTTCCTCTCGTATTCACTCTCTTAATTTTTACAATGATCTACCTACTTCATACTCATAAGATCAACCCAACACTAGGTAAAGAGTTCAACAAACAGTAGGCAAAAAAAAAAAAAAAAAACACTGTTCCTTAACAGTAGAGACAAAGGCTGTAAACAATCAGAATCTCAAAAGATCAATTTCACATTACATTTTTGGTACTCGAATAGTTACCACAAATCAGGGAGAACATGGTATTTGTCTTTTGGGGATTGGCCTATTTCACCAAGTGTGATGGTTTCCAATTGCATCCATTTTGTTGTAAATGACAGGATCTCATGCTTTTTTACAGATGAGTAGTATTCTATACTATGTATATACCACAATTCATTTGCTTCCAGAAATCTTTTTTTCTCTTTTGATTTCTTCCATAACCCATTGTTCATTCAGAAGTATGTTGTTTGGTCCCCATGTGTTTGCATTTGTTCTAGAGATTCTTGAGTTGTTAATTTCCAGCCTCAGTTTGTTGTGGTCAGAAAAGTTACGTGGTATAATTTCAATTTTTTGAATTTCCTGAGGATTGCTTAATGGCCTAGCATATGGTCTATCCTAGAGAAGATTTCATGCCCTGGTGAAGATAATGTGTACCCTGCAACTGTGGAATAAAATGGTCTATAGATATCAGTTAAGTCCATTTGGTCTATAGTGTTGATTATCTCTGTTGTTTCTTTGTTGATTTTCTCTCTAGTTGATCTGTTCCTTGAGGAAAGTGAGATATTGAAGTTCCCCATTACTATTATATTGGCATCTATGTCTCCCACTAACATTCATTTTAAAGATTTATTTATTTATTTATTTGAAAGTCAGAGTTACACAAAGAGAGGAGAGGTAAAAAGAGAGGTCTTCCATCTGCTAGTTCACTCCCCAACTGGCTGCAATGGCCTGAGCTGAATGAATCTGAAGCCAGGAGTCAGGAGCCTCTTCCAGGTCTCCCATGTGGGTGCAGGGGCCAAGGACTTGGGCCATCTTATATTGCTTTCCCAGGCAATAGCAGAGAGCTGGAGCAGCCAGGTCTCAAACTGGAGCCCATATGGGATGCCGGCGCTTCAGACAAGGGCATTAACCCGTGGCGCCACAGCACTGGCTCCAACATTTGTTTAAATAGCCAGGATGTTCTGGCATCGGGTGTATATATCTATATATGTGTGTGTGTGTGTGTGTGTGTATAATAGTTACCTGTTCCTGTTTAATTGATCCCTTCATCATTACACAATGCTCTCCTTTCATTTAAGAGTTTTTGCATTAAAGTCTATTTTCTCCGATATTAGGATAGCTACACCAACATTTTTGGTTTCTGTTAGCATGGACTATCATTTCCCATCCTTTCTTTTTTTTTAACTTTTATTGAATGAATATAAATTTACAAAGTACAGCTTATGGATTACAATGGGTTTTTCCCCCAATAACTTCCCTCCCACCCACAACTCTCCCCTTTCCCACTCCCTCTTCCCTTCCATTCACATCAAGATTCATTTGCAATTCTCTTTATATACAGAAGATCAGTTTAGCATACATTAAGGAAAGATTTCAACAGTTTGCACCCACATAGAAACACAAAGTGAAAAATATTGTTTGAGTACTAGTTATAGCATTAAATCACAATGTACAGCACATTAAGGACAGAGATCCTACATGAGGAGTAAGTGCACAGTGACTCCTTTGTTGACTTAACAAATTGACACTCTTGTTTATGGCGTCAGTAAACACCCTAGGCTCTTGTCATGAGTTGCCAAGACTATTGAGGCCTAAATCTATGACCTGACACAATCAAATTATTAGAGAGCATTGGAGAAACCCTGCAAGATATAGGCACAGGCAAAGAGTTTCTGGAAAAGACCCTAGAAGTGCAGGCAGTCAAAGCCAAAATTAAATATTGGGATTACATCAAACTGAGAAGTTTCTGTACTGCAAAAGAAACAGTCAGGTGAGTGAAGAGGCAACCGACAGAATGGGAAAAAACATTTGCTAACTATGCTACAGATAAAGGATTAATAACCAGAATCTACAATGAGATCAAGAAACTCCACAACAACAAAACAAACAACCCACTTGAGAGATGGGCCAAGGACCTCAATAGATATTTTTCAAAAGAGGAAATCCAAATGGCCAACAGACATATGAAAAAATGTTCAAGATCACTAGCAATCAGGGAAATGCAACTCAAAACCACAATGAGGTTTCATCTCACCCTGGTGAAAATGGCTCACATTCAGAAATCTACCAAAACAGATGCTGGTGAGGATGCGGGGGAAAAGAGACACTAACCCACTGTTGGTGGGAATGCAAACTGGTCAAGCCACTATGGAAGGCAGTCTGGAGATTCCTCAGAAACCTGAAGATAACCCTACCATTCAACCCAGCCATCACACTCCTTGGAATTTACCCAAAGGAAATTAAACTGGCAAACAAAAAAGCGGTCTGCACCTTAATGTTTATTGCAGCTCAATTCACAATAGCTAAGACCTGGAATCAACCTAAATGCCCATCAACAGTAGACTGGATAAAGAAATTATTGGATATGTATTCTACAGAATACTATACAGCATTAAAAAAAAAAAAAAACAATGAAATGCAGTCATTTGCAACAAAATGGAGGAATCTGGAAAACATTATGCTGAGTGAAATCAGCCAGTCCCAAAGGGACAAATATCACATGCTCTCCCTGATCAGTGAAAACTAACGGAGCACCAAAAAGGAAACTTGTTGAAGTGAAGTGGATACTATTGAAAATGGTGACTTGATCAGGCCTTGCTCTGACTGTTGATGAACAACTTAATACTTTATCCCTCCTAGTATTTTTGTTTGTTCTCCTTAATACTATTGGTTGAATTCCGTAATTAGTACACAGTTATTCTTAAGTGTTGAAACTTAACTAAAAAGTGATCCCTGTTAATTATAAGAGTGGGAATTAGAGAGGGAAGAGATGTACAATTTGTGACATGCTCAAGCTGACTTGCCCCAAACGGTAGAGTTAGAAACATACCAGGGGATTCCAATTCAATCCCATCAAGGTGACATGTACCAATGCCATCTCACTAGTCCCAGTGATCAATTTCTGTTCACAACTGATCATAATGATAGGACTAAGATCCAAAGGGATCACAGAAGCAAGACTAGTGTCTGCAAATACTAGCTGATAGAATAAAAAAGGGAGAGAACGATCCAACATGGGAAGCGGGATACACAGCAGAGTCATGGAATGGCAGATGTCCTAAACAGCACTCTGGCCTCAGAATCAGCCCTTAAGGCATTTGGATATGGCTTAAGAGAGTATTTTAGGCATGGAAAGCCAAGACACTCTGGGGAAAAAAACAAAAAAAAAAATCTAAATGAAAGATCTCTGTGAGTGAGATCCCAGTGGAAAGAACAGGTCATCAAAGAAGGAGGTACCTTTCTCTGAAGGGAGGAGAGAACTTCCACTTTGACTGTGACCTTGTCTAAATATGATCAGAGTCGGTGAACTCAAAAGGCTTCCATAGCCTTGGCAACTCATGACAAGAGCCTAGGGTGATTACTGATGCCATAAACAAGAGTGTCAGTTTGTTAAGTCAACAAAGGAGTCACTGTGCACTTACTCCTCATGTAGGATCTCTGTCCTTAATGTGCTGTACATTGTGATTTAATGCTATAACTAGTACTCAAACAATATTTTTCACTTTGTGTTTCTATGTGGGTGCAAACTGTTGAAATCTTTCCTTAATGTATACTAAGCTGATCTTCTGTATATAAAGAGAATTGCAAATGAATCTTGATGTGAATGGAAGGGAAGAGGGAGTGGGAAAGGGGAGAATTGTGGGTGGGAGGGAAGTTATTGGGGGGAAAGCCATTGTAATCCATAAGCTGTACTTTGTAAATTTATATTCATTCAATAAAAGTTAAAAAAAATACACAATTATTCTTCAGTGTTGAAACTTAACTGAAAAGTGATCCCTGTTAAATATAATGTCTGCACCTTCCACACTGATCCCTGGCATCCCTCTTCCATCTGTAGAATTTCCAAAGATTTTTTTCCAACTATCCCCTGGGAATGCACTTCCCCCATTTTTTTCCTGCTATTTTCCTCTTGTTTAAAGTGGTAGATATTTTCCTATTCAGCCATCTTGGAATCCCTCTGAGATCTTTCTTAAAAGGGCACTAATCTTATTCTAGGGGACTCCACTTTCATGAGCTAATCACTTCCAAAGGGAGTAAGATTTCAACACAAAACTTAGGGGGGATACAAACATTCATTCAATAGCACTGTGCATGTAATGGAAAGGAAAATATTTTACTAATATTTATTTATTTAATAGTATTTATTTAATAATATTTTAAAATTATCTTTTAGATCTCCTTTGGATATAATAGTGTCTTTTAAGGTTTAAAAATACTATATATAAATATTTATATATAATGTTAGCCAACTGAAATTTTAATTTCTCACTTTTCCCAAAAAAACTTCTGACAACTGTCCTTAACAATCTAAAATATCACATTACAGAAGTTACTCAAAGCAAACATGATTACATGATGCTTAAACTTTCCTACAGGCCTTTCTTCTTCATTCTTAAGTAAATGATGATCAGTGCAAACACAGGCGATATAATTTAATTCATGACAGGAGACAGATGCTCAAACCCACAGAAATTTCAAATGCTTTAAACAGCTCAAATTTTATGGCCAGCCTTATTATTTATCTTTCCCTAAAGTAACAATAAAACTGTTATGTTTCAGAAATCTTTGGAAAGACATAAATACTTTGTTCATATAAATTCCTGCAGCAGCCATTAAAGCAGTACCAATACAATATAAAGTATCATTAGTTCACAATGGAAAGCATAGGCCAAGTTCTTATCTCATTTATGTTATACAGTACAGAAATGCAAAAGTATATTCATATATGCAGATTTATACATGAAAGAAAATTGTATAACTATGGTAAGGTGACTTTTTAATCAATATGGGGTCTACTACTCAGAGAGACCTATCAGCAGTGAAAGTTTTCAGTGCACCCTGAAATTAAATAAAGTTGTTGAACAAGTTCCCTAGAGGTTTAAGGGCTTGAAAACTCTTAAAAACAACCCTCTTAATGTCATATTATGCCATTTCAGAAAGATTTTCTGTACAATAATGTAAAATTAACAAACTGCTTAAACTCTCATTTATTTTCCATATCCATTCTCTGCTTTCTTTCCTACCTTCCCTGGTGAACAGATAATCATTTTCTTCAGACATATATAATAATCTGAGCCCCCAGCTACTGTGTAAGTTACAAAGACCCGGAGGCTTGATGTTGTGATTGTGAATTTCTCAGCGTAGTGGTATCTCAAGCAGATGCTGGCCTAGAAGCCATCTACAGCCATTAAGGACACAAAGAGAAATAGAGTAGCCCATGGCTATGGAGCAGGGCCTCATGATTACACAGCTGTTGTACTTTGAATGCCGCTGAAATAGGAGGACAGAAAGGACAATATGAGAATCTCAAAACATTCAACCATGATGTAAATGGGTATGATGGGAAAATGTTCTATGTGGATCAGGGGAAAGTGTTTACAGAGGGACAGAACTGCCCTGAAAATTAGAGCAACTGATATTTCTCTGCCCTTGTATATTAACTGAAATATGCCAAATTGACCAAATCTTCCCATTGCATTCTAAATTGCTGCATTTGTAGAAAGCTCACCAAAATTAGTTTGGGAAATGTTAAACACATCAAGTGCTGTGTGCAAATCACTTTACTAAGATTATATTTCTTATTGTTTTAATTAGTGCTTTTTTCCAATTAAATTTTTCTGGTAACTGAATTTCAGGATAAAAATGATACTTAATTACTGTTTTAAATTGTAAGAAATACAGTAACTTCTGTAAATTTAAAGTATGTGTATTGGCCTTCCAAGATGAAAAGCTCCAATTATACACCAAAGATTCAAGTTTGACAGTTCAGTTTTGACAAGTGTACAATGGCAGCAAAATTCATTTCATTCAAAATTTAGCCAACTATTCCCCAGAATTTCCAACTTTGTCATCTTGTACAAACTGTTTTCAGCAGCATGACAAATAACCTCCACTGACGTGCAAAAAATGTTATTGAATGTTGATGTTTTGTTTTTGATACATATGGGGACACCATTTATTTCATAATCTCTATTTTTAAAAATACATTTAAACTGCCTAAGTCATCAATCAATTCAACCCTGGTTGAAAAAATATCAATTTAGTTAAATAACTGATCATTTCAAGAACATTTGGTTTGAATGACTAAAATGTGGCTGCACTGACAAATTGAATTTGCCAAAGAAGTAAAACTAATTTTAAGAAATAAAGGACATAGTCCTTTTGCACCAATATACTACAGATTTGCACCAATATACTACAGAAATTCTCCATATTTTAAGAATCACTAATTTTCATAACTGATTGGTGGGTTTCTAAATGATATTGCTGTAAAATTATTTTAATGTGCAATTAATTTCCCATAACTTTATATTTAATTTTTTTAAAAAAAACTTAATTATTCGAAAGTCAGAATTACACAGAGAGAGTAGGAGAGACAGAGACAGAGAGAGAGAGAGAGAGAGAGAGAGAGGGGTCTTCCATCTGCTGGTTCACTCCCCAGTTGTCCGCAGGGATCAGAGCTGTGCCAATCCGAAGCCAGGAGCCAGGAGCTTCTTCTGATCTCCCACGCGGGTGCAGAGACCCAAGGACTTGGGCCATCTCTACTGCCAGGCCAAAGTACGGAGCCTGGAACTCCAAATGGGCGACCATGTGGACCTAACCATGTGAGCCATCACTGCTGCTTCCCAGGGTGCACATTGGCAGGAAGCAGGAGTTGGCAGCAGAGCAAGGCTCATACCCAAGCATTCTGATATGGGATGTGGGGCTCCTGGGTGATGTCTTAACTTCTGCACTAAGCACCCTACAGTAGAAAATTTTACTTCACAGTCATGCAAAAATGTGATGTGTGAGCAGAGATCTTGAAATCAAAGCACTTCTTGGAATGAGATCAACTTTGACTATGGGGGGAAAGTAATTCGATAGAGCCAGATTAAGCTCTGCTCTATATTTATATGGACTATAGTTATCTGGTTCTAATCACGTGGCAAGACACTGTGCAAAGCCAGTGACAAGGACATGAAAAACTCGTATTTAGAATTCCCTTCACATCTCATAGAGTTTCCCTTAAATAAATAGAACATTTATAAATACTTATCTTTCTACCAAGTAATTAAGGAAAACAACTGCTTTTAGTTTATAAGTACTTTTATATTGTTGATCACAACATAAAAATGAATTCCACCAGATTATTTTTTGTTTTCTATCATTTTGGTCCTATTATTACTAATGAATTTGTGTTAAAGTATCCAGTCAATACCCAATTTGATTCAAAAGCTGAATTTTCAGCCAAGCATTTGACACTCAAAATAATTAAAGCTGCAAACTAATGAGGTTGAGTCTTTTGTAATTGTAAAGATTCATCTAAATCTTTAGTTTTTCAGAGAATGGCCTTAATTTAGAATGCATTTTCAATATTCTACTTATACTTTCTGTTTCAGGTTTAAGCTTTGTGGTTTTTTTTGGAATTTTTTGCATTTTTTTAAATTTTTTGATGCAAAAATTATTAAATCAATGCATAATTTTTCCCTTATGCTGTTTTCCATGAGCTTTCTGAAGACCCCAAGTATAGGCACAAAATCACTACCACAGTCAAAATATAGCACATGCCCATCACCTCCTAATGTTTACTCATATCTCATATGATTTACAATAAATCTATTATTGAAATAAAATATAATTGCACAAAAAATCACAATCCATAGGTATGCAGCATGATGAAATTTTACTCCATGTGTTAATCATTCAAATCATGAGCTAGAATATGACAGTCTAGGGGTTCTCACCTGTCCCTTTACCCCAGTGATAGTGACTAACTTGTTTTTGATCACCATAGGTTAGTTGCCTGTTTGTGAACATTAATATAAATGCAATCAGATAATTGTTTCATTGTGCCTGTCTCCTTTTCTTCCCATATTCTTTTAAAAACATATTGTTGTTATTAATGTTAAATTTGCAGAACAAAAATTGTGAGTTCGTTCTACAAGGAATCCCCATATATCCCTCACCCCATCTGTCTTGCTTTCTTTGTTAAATGATATGAGCATATGATTATTTCATATTGTTGCTCATAATTATAGTTTGTTTATTCTATTTTTTTTTTGACAGGCAGAGTTAGACAGTGAGAGAGACAGACAGGGAGAAAGGTCACCCCCCAAATGGCCACTACAGCCGGCACGCTGTGCCAATCCGAAGCCAGGAGCCGGGTGCTTCCTCCTGGTCTCCCATGCGGGTGCAGGGCCCAAGCACTTGGGCCATCCTCCACTGCACTCTCGGGCCACAGCAGAGAGCTGGACTGGAAGAGGAGCAATGGGGTCTAGTACCCGGTGCCCCAACCGGGACTAGAACTCGGGGTACCAGCGCCGCAGGCAGAGGATTAGCCTAGTGAGCTGCGGAGCCAGCCCAGGTTTATTTATTTCTTTGAGAGGCAGTGTTAGAAAGAAAGAGGGAGGGAGGGAGAGACAGAGAGAGATCTTCCATCTGCTGGTTCACTACTCAAATGGCCACAACAACCGGGCTGGGCCAGGCCAAAGCCATGAACCATGGGATTCTTCTGGGTCTCCCACATGGATACAGAGACCAAGCACTTGGGCCATCCTCCACTGCTTTCCCAGGCACAGTAGCAGGGAGCTGGATTGGAAGTGGAGCAGCTGGGACTCAAACTGGTACCCTTATGGAATTATGACACTGCAGATGACAGCTTATCTTGCTGCACCACAGTGCAAACTCCAGTAATTCTCTTCTTGTCGCTGTCATTTTCTTGACATCTCAACTCTTAATTACTTTGTAAAAGGAAACCTAAGACCAAACTCTTTATCTACCCAGGGAAAGTGCAGAAAGAATATAAGCTACATAACCTATAGGATGTGCAATCTATTGTGGGCTAAATGTGAGTTGCAAAGATGAAGACAGAAGTAAAAATCATGGAGAAAACAAGGCATTCTCAATATCTGTAAATTGGCACTACCGATGCGGTCTCAACATGAGGCTGCTTTGGAATAAGGAGCATGTGCTCCATAGCAAGCACTGCATCTATTTGTAGCCCATGATCACCACTTTTTGCCTCAGGTTTCTCATTCACAAAATGATACAGTTGTTTGAGGATTAAAAATCTATCACCTGTGGCCAGCACTGCAGCGTAGCAGTGGTATACTGTGGCATGCCCTGCCAGCATCCCATATGGACACCAGTTCAAGTCCTGGCTGCTCCACTACTGATCTAGCTCCTTGCTAATCCACCTGGGAAAGGAGCAGAGGATGGTCCAAGTCACCCAGAGGGGAGACCCAGAAGAAGCTCCAGGTTCCTATCTTTGGATAGGCCCAGCTCTGGCCACTGCAGCCATTTGGGAAATGAACCAGCAGATGGAAGACCTCTCTCTTTCCCTCTCTCTCTCTCTCTCTTCCTCTTTAAAAATATATATAGATAATCACCAAGAACATTTTCCAGAATTAAGTAAGCACTATGTAGCTTTATTATTAACAAGGAGATTCTAAAACATCAGCCACATGGGTTGGCCCTGTGGCATAGCGGGTAAAGCCGCTGCCTATGCAGGCATCCCATATGGGCACTGGTTCGAGTCCCAGCTGCTCCACTTCTGATCCAGCTCTCTGCTATGGCCTGGGAAAGCAATAGAAATGACCCAAGTCCTTGGGTCTCTGCACCCATGTGGGAGACCGGAAGAAGCTCCTGGCTCCTGGCTTCGGATTGGCACAGCTCCGATCGTTGAGGCCATTTGGGAAGTGAACCAGCGAATGGAAGACCTCTCTCTCTCTTTCTCTCTCTCTGCCTCTTCTTCTCTCTGTATGTAACTCTGACTTTCAAATAAAGAAATAAATAAGTCTTTTAAAAAAATCTGCCACAGTTATACACAGATATCAGAATCTGTAGATTATCTAGTGTTCTCAGTTACGAGTGTTAAAGCCCATTTCTTGTCTCCTCTCCATTAGTATAGATGGATAACAGGAAAATTGCATTCTCTTGAACAGACTAATTCGTTATGGCTCCTTTGAAAAAATAGTACTTATTCTCCATGTTCCATTTGGGACAGGATGGGAATTGACGTGCTTCTTTATTTCTTGCCACTTTACCTTAATGAAAATATGGCAGATCTGTGCTAACTCCTGCAAGTTTCATGTCATCTGTGTGAATTATTCTGAATCTTCACTGTCATCTTTAAATTCCAACATATGCATACTCATCAAGGAATTTAGCACCTGATTGGTATTCCATTTCTGTTATGAATCCATTTTCTTTGCTTTCCATCTTGTGACTGCAAAACATGTATTTCTTTTTACATACTAAATTGCAATGGCAAGAGACTCCGCCAGCATGGTAGCAGAAACCAGTTCCCTACAGTGACATCCCAACATATATTTTTTTGAGTTTATGAAAAGGCCTTCTCATTTATGTCCAGGAAATAGTCTTATAATACATCATTCTTGATTTTCTATTGTCAAACCAGTTTGCTGCCTGCCCAATGGTTGCTCCTGTAGAGATTTCCACTCCCTTACATTTAAGTGTCTTGTGCTGTAATTACTGTTGACACAAATGTAAGAGAGTGCCTGGTATTCTATTTTTGATAAATAGGGTCCAAATACTGGACAGAGCTTTCCCAGTAATTTATCAAAACACAGTAATGTCCAATTTGAGACTTTAAAGCAAGATCTTACCAAAGGTTTAAGAATAATGAAAGGGGAATACACAGAGAACATAAGTACGAGTTAGTCCACCTACCCAGCTCATCACATTTACTTACATGCTGTGATTCTACATTCTTTTGAAAATGAATTGACAACATATATGTGGATCTATTTTGGATATATTCCGTATTTTTGATCTAGCTGACTATCTTTGCATAAATATCAAACTGCTTTGACTACTATAGTTTTAAAATAAGTCTGTAAAGAAGGTACTCTCTCTGCTAGCAGTAAATTCTTTCTGCTATTATATATCTGAAAAAAATTCAACTCTTGTTTTGAAAAGTATATTTTTATTGTGTATACAATTTGGGTTTGCAAATTTTTTTCATTATATTAAAAATCTTGTCCCACTGTATTTTGGTCAAGGTTTTCCATGATAAATCTATTTATTATTGTCTCCTTATTTAATGTATGTTTCTTTCTGCTTTTAAGAAATTCTATTTTTGCATTCTATTGTGGCTTTATTATTCTGTAGTTCCTATAGTTTTATTTATACTTCTTGTAATGAGTACTCACTAGCAATCAGGGAAATGCAAATCAAAACCACAATGAGGTTTCACCTCACCCCAGTTAGAATGGCTCACATTCAGAAATCTACCAACAACAGATGCTGGTGAGGATGTGGGGAAAAAGGGACACTAACCCACTGTTGGTGGGAATACAAACTGGTCAAGCCACTATGGAAGTCAGTCTGGAGATTCCTCAGAAACCTGAATATAACCCTACCGTTCGACGCAGCCATCCCACTCCTTGGAATTTACCCAAAGGAATTTAAATTGGCAAACAAAAAATCGGTCTGCACCCTAATGTTTATTGCAGCACAATTCACAATAGCCAAGACCTGGAACCAACCTAAATGCCCATCAACAGTAGACTGGATAAAGAAATAATGGGATATGTACTCTATAGAATACTATACCGCAGTAAGAAACAACGAAATCCAGTCATTTGCAACAAAATGGAGGAATCTGGAACACATCATGCTGAGTGAAGTAAGCCAGTCCCAAAGGGACAAATACCATATGTTCTCCCTGATCAGTGACAACTGACTGAACACCAAAAAGGAAACCTCCTGAAGTGAAATGGACACTATGAGAAATGGTGACTTGATCAGCATAGCCCTGACTGTTAATGAACAACTTAATACATTATCCCTCTTAGTAGTTTTTTTTTTTTTGTCTGTTCTACTTAATGTGACTGGTTTAATTCTGTAATTAATACACAGTTATTCTTAAGTGTTGAAATTTAACTGAAATGTGATCCCTGTTAAACATAAGAGTGGGAATAAGAGAGGGAAGAGATGTACAATTTGGGACATGCTCAAGCTGACTTGCCCCAAATGGTAGAGTTAGAAACATACCATGGGACTCCAATTTAATCCCATCAAGGTGGCATGTACCAATGCCATCTCACTAGTCCAAGTGATCAATTTCAGTTCACAATTGATCATAATGAAAGGACTAAGAGTCAAAGGGAGCACATAAACAAGTCTAGTACCTGCTAATACTAACCAATAGAATAAATAAAGGGGAGAGTGATCCAACATGGGAAGCGAGATACTCAGCAGACTCATAGAATGGTGGATGTCCTAAACAGCACTCTGGCCTCAGAATCAGCCCTAAAGGCATTCTGATCTGGCTGAAAAGCCCATGAGAGTATTTCAGGCATGGAAAGCCAAGACACTCTGGAAAAAAAAAAAAAAAAAAAAAAAAAAAAAAAAAAAACAAAAAAACACCCTAAATGAAAGATCTCTGTGAGTGAGATCCCAGTGGAAAGAACAGGTCTTCAAAGAAGGAGGTACCTTTCTCTGAAGGGAGGAGAGAACCTTCACTTTGACTATGACCTTGTCTAAACAAGATAAGAGTCGGAGAACTCAAGGGGCTTCCATAGCCTTGGAAACTCATGACTGGAGCATAGGGAAATTACTGATGCCATAAACAGGAGTGTCAATTTGTAAAGTCAACAACAGGAGTCACTGTGCACTTACTCCTCATGTAGGATCTCTGTCCTTAATGTGCTGTGCATTGAGATTTAATGCTATAACGAGTACTCAAACAGTATATTTCACTTTGTGTTTCTATGGGGGTGCAAACTGTTGAAATCTTTACTTAATGTATACTAAACTGATCTTCTGTAAAAAAAAAAGAAGAAATTATCAATTCCCAACTTGACTCTCACTGGGATTAAACATGACAATAGGTCTGATCTGATTGCATCATCATTTAAAAAATCATCTATTATTTTTCACTTTATGTTTCTGTGTGGGAGCAAACTGTTGAAATTTTTACTTAATGTATGCTAAACTGATCTTCTGTATATAAAGAGAATCGAAAATGAATCTTGATGTGAATGGAAGGGGAGAGGGAGTGGGAAAGGGGAGGGTTGTGGGTGGGAGGGACGGTATGTGGGGGAAGCCATTGTAATCCATAAGCCGTACTTTGGAAATTTATATTCATTAAATAAAAGTTAAAATATATATATATATAAATTTATTTTAAAATTCAATCATTTATTTCTTCACATATTTTATCTCCCCATAACCTTTAGCAACTCCAAGTACACATATATTAAGCCACTTGAAATTGTTTAACAATTGGGGCCTGCGCTGTGGCATAGTGGGTAAAGCCGGCACCTGCAGTGCAAGCGTCCTTATGTGCATGCTAATTCAAGACCCAGCTGCTCCACTTTCAATCCAGCTCCCTGCTAATGGCCCGGGAAAGCAATATAAGATGATCCAAGTCCTTGGGCCCCTGCACCCAAGTGGGAGACTCAGAAGAAGATCCTGGTTCCTGACTTTGGATCGGCTCAGCTCCAGCAGTTGTGGCCACTTGAGAAGTGAACCAGTGGGTGGAAGATCTCTCTCTCTCTCTCTCTCTCTCTCTCTCTCTCTTTCTGCTTCTGTTCCTCTGTAACTCTGCCTTTCAAATAAATGAATAAATCTTAAAAAATAATTGCTGAGAGGTGTCAGATAATGGCTCAAGGACTGAGGTCCCACATGGGAGACCTGTATTGAATTCTAGGCTCCTGACTGTTGTGAGCATTTGAGGAGTAAACTAACAGATGGAAGACCTCCAAATACTCTCTCTCTCTCTTTCCAGCTCTGTGTTTGTGTGTGTGTGTGTGTGTATCTCTCATCCTTTCCCTCCATTCCCGCCTTTCAAATTAAGAGTGCTATTAAGTACCTGGCTCCTGCCATGGGATCAGCGCAGTGCACCGGCTGCAGAGCGCCGGCCACAGTGGCCATTGGAGGGTGAACCAATGGCAAAAGGAAGACCTTTCTGTCTCTCTCTCTCTCACTGTCCACTCTGCCTGTCAAAAAAAAAAAAAGAGTGCTATTAAAAAATGATTCTTGAGGGCAAGATGGTGGAATAGGAAAGGAGCACATTGGTAGTCCGGGAAAAGACAGTTTAATGAAAGTGGAGATACTGCAGGTTCAAGGAAGAGTTAGGGAAGAAACAGCAGAGGAAACTCTTCCGGAACTACTGGTTCACGGTGGACATACGTGGAGGGCACAGCCACCCACGGCTCGGGACCCCAGCCACGGAATCTACGCACCAGCACTGGAAAGGGAGCTATGTGGAATTACATCCCTTCTGAATCAAAGAGAGAGAGACAGAGAGAGAGAGAGAGAGAGAGAGATTTACCATGCCTAACCTGGGTGTGTCACCTTTGGCATACCATAACACTTAAGAACCAAACGGAGCTCTCTGGCCATACCCATCACAAGCCTCTAAGGATCCATCAAAAGCAGACAGTCCACTTAACACAGTCATAGTATAATGAGAAAAAACACCACAGTGAGGGAAGAAGAATCCAAAGAATATCTCCACAATGCCAAGCAACACACGCAGAAACCGAGGAAATAAGAACAAGGAAGACATTATCATGCGCTCAAATGAACAAGACACCCCAATCCAAGATTATGAAGATGATGAGTTAGAAGAAATGCAAGAATCAGACCTCAAAAATTTATGATAAGGACATTTAGAAGTTTTCAAAAACAAATTCTTGAACTACAGAAATCTTTACTGGACAGGATAGAAAATCACTCTTTTGGAAATGAAATCTTAAGCAGGAATCAAAATGAAATGCAAAAACTAGTAGAGCATGAAATTGTGATAGTGAAGAGATATCAAAATGAAATTAAGAATTCAATAGATCAAATGACAAACACATTAGAGAGCCTTGAAAACAGAGTCAGTGAAGCAGAAGAAAGAATATCAGACTTAGAAGACAGAGCACAGGAAAGTATACAAACCATTGAAAAGAAGAGGAAATTAGAAATCTAAAAAATATTGTGGGGAATCTACAGGATACTATTAAAAAACCAAACAATTGAGTTCTAGGAGTTCCTAAAGGCATGGAGAGAGAGAAAGGATTAGAAGGCCTTTTTAGTGAGAAACTAGCAGAGAACTTTCCGGGTTTGGAGAAGGACAGAGATATCCTAGTACAGGAACCTCATAGAACCCCCAATAAACATGACAAAAAGAGATCATCACCACGACACATTGTAATCAAACTCACCACAGTGAAACATAAAGGAAAGATTCTAAAATGTGCAAGAGAGAAACATCAGATTACTCTCAGAGGATATCCAATTAGACTCACAGCACACTTCTCATCAGAAACCCTACAGGCTAGGAGGGAATGGTGAGACATAGCCCAAGTACTAAGAGAGAAAAACTGCCAGCCCACAATATTATATCCTGCAAAGCTATCATTTGTGAATGAAGGTGAAATAAAGACTTTTCATAGCAAACAGAAATTGAAAGAATTTATCGCCACTCATCCAGCCCTGCAAAAGATGCTTAAAGATGTGTTACACACAGAAACACAGAAACATGGCCATCAACATGAAAGAAGGTAAAAGAAGAAAACCTCCCAGTAAAAGATCACACGAAGTTCAAAGTATATATTAGAAAATATCTGCGGGAAAATGGCAGTGCAAAGTCACTACTTATCAATAGTCACATTGAACATTAATGGACTCAACTCTCCAGTTAAAAGGCACAGATTGGCTGAATGGATTAAGGAACAAACCCATCTATTTGCTGCTTACAAGAAACACATCTTTCCAACAAAGATACATGAAGACTGAAAGTGAAAGGCTGGAAAAAGATATACCATGCCAACAGAAATGAAAAAAGAGCAGGCGTAGCCACATTAATATCAGACAAAATAAACTTTACCACAAAAACTGTGAAGAGAGACAAAGAGGGACACTATATAATAATTGAGGGATCAATTCAACAGGAAGATATAATGATTATCAATGTATATGCACCTGATTACAGGGCACCGGTTTATTTAAAAGATATGCTAAGGGACTTAAAAGGAGACTTATAGACTCCAATACAATAGTACTGGGGGACGTCAATACGCCACTCTCAGAAATAGACAAATCAACCAGACAGAAGATCAACAAGGAAACAGTAGATTTAATCAACACTATTGCCCAACTGGGTCTAAAAGATATCTACAGAAATTTCACCCTACAAATTAACATTCTTCTCAGCAGTAGATGGAACCTACTCTAGGATTGACCACATACTAGGCCATAAAGCAAGTCTCAGCAAATTCAAAAGAATTAGAATCACATGATGCAGCTTCTCAGACCATAGGGGAATGAAGTTGGAAATTAGCAACTCAGGAATCCCTAGAGAGTTTGCAAACACATGGAGACTGAACAACATGCTCCTGAATGAACACTGGGTCATAGAAGAAATCAAAAATGTTCTGGGAGTAAATGAGGATAACAGCACAACATATCAAAACTTAAGGGATACAGCAAAAGCAGTGTTGAGAGGAAAGTTTATAGCCTACATCAAGAAATTGGAAAGGCAACAAATAAACGAGCTTTCAATGTGTCTCAAGGGCCTAGAAAAACTGCAGCAAACCAGACCCAAATATAGTAAGAGAAGAGAAATAATTAAAATCAGAGAAGAAATCAATAGGATTGAATCCAAAAAAATTACAAAACATCAGCCAAACGAAGAGCTGCTTTTTCAAAAAATAAACAAAATTGACACCCCATTGGCCCAACTAACTAAAAAATGAAAAGACCCAAATTAATAAAATCAGAGATGTAAAAGAGAATGTAACAACTGCCACCACAGAAATAAACAAGAATCATCAGAAATTACTACAGGACTTGTATGCCAGCAAACAGGGAAATCTATCAGAAATGGATAGATTCCTGGACACATGCAAACTACCTAAATTGAACTAAGAAGACATAGAAAACCTAAACAGACCCATAACTGAGACAGAAATTGAAACAGTAATAAAGGCCCTCCCAACAAAGAAAAGCCCAGGACCAGATGGATTCACTGCTGAATTCTACCAGACATTGAAAGAAGAACTAACTCCAATTCTTCTCAAACTATTCAGAACAATCGAAAAAGAGGGAGTCCTCCCAAATTCTTTCTATGAAGCCAGCATCACCTTAATCCCTAAGCCAGAAAAAGATGCAGCATTGAAAGAAAATTACAGACCAATATTCCTGATGAACATAGATGCAAAAATCCTCAATAAAATTCTCACCAATAGAATGCAACAACACATCAGAAAGATCATCCACACAGACCAAGTGGGATTTATCCCTGGTATGCAGCGATCATTCAACGTCCGCAAATCTATCAATGTGACACACCACATTAACAAACTGCAGAAGAAAAACCATATTATCTCAATAGATGCAGAGAAAGCATTCAATAAAATATAACACCCTTTCTTGATGAAAACTCTAAGCAAACTGGGTATAGAAGGAACATTGCTAAATACAATCAAAGTAATTTATGAAAAACCCACGGCCAACATCCTATTGAATGGGGAAAAGTTGGAAGCATTTACACTGAGATCTGGTACCAGACAGGGATGCCCACTCTCACCACCACTAGTAAATACAGTTCTGGAAGCTTTAGCCAGAACTATTAAGCAAGAAAAAGAAATTAAAGGGATACAAATTGGGAAGGAAGAACTCAAACTATCCCTCTTTGCAGATGATATGATTCTTTATTTAGGGGATCCAAAGAACTCTACTAAGAGACTATTGAAACTCGTAGAAGAGTTTGGCAAAGTAGCAGGATATAAAATCAATGCACAAAAATCAACAGCCTTTGTATACACAGGCAATGCCATGGCTGAGAAAGAACTTCTAAGATCAATCCCATTCACAATAGGCACAAAAACAATCAAATACCTTGGAATAAACTTAACCAAGGACATTAAAGACCTCTACGATCAGAATTACAAAACCTTAAAGAAAGAAATAGAAGAGGATACCAAAAAATGGAAAAATCTTCCATGCTCATGGATTGGAAGAACCAACATCATCAAAATGTCCATTCTCCCAAAAGCAATTTATACATTCAGTGCAATACCAATCAAAATACCAAAGACATTCTTCTCAGATCTAGAAAAAATGGTGCTGAAATTCATATGGAGACATAGGAGACCTCAAATAGCTAAAGCAATCTTGTACAACACAAACAAAGCTGGAGGCATCACAATACCAGATTTCAGGACATACTACAGGGCAGCTGTAATCAAAACAGCATGGTACTGGTACAGAAACAGATGGATAGACCAATGGAACAGAATAGAAACACCAGAAATCAATCCAAACATCTACAGCCAACTCATATTTGATCAAGGGTCCAAAACCAATCCCTGGAGTAAGGACAGTCTATTCAATAAATGGTGCTGGGAAAATTGGATTTCCATGTGCAGAAGCATGAAGCAAGACCCCTACCTTAAACCTTACGCAAAAATCCACTCAACATGGATTAAAGACCTAAATCTATGACCCAACACCATCAAATTATTAGAGAACAATGGAGAAACCCCGCAAGATATAGGTACCAGCAAAGACTTCTTGGAAAAGACCCCAAAAGCACAGGCAGTCAAAGCCAAAATTAACATTTGGGTTTGCATCAAATTGAGAAGTTTCTACACTGCAAAAGAAACAGGAGAGTGAAGAGGCAACCAACAGAATGGGAAAAAAATATTTGCAAACTATGCAACAGATAAAGGATTAATAACCAGAATCTACAATGAGATTAAGAAACTCCATAACAACAAAACAAACAACCCACTTGAGAGATGGGCCAAGGACCTAAACATATTTTTTTCAAAAGAGGAAATCCAAATGGCCAACATGCACATGAAAAAATGTTCAAGATCACTAGCAATCAGGGAAATGCAAATCAAAACCACAGTGAGGTTCCACCTCACACCAGTTAGAATGGCTCACATACAGAAATCTACCAACAATAGATGCTGGCGAGGATGTGGGGAAAAAGGGACACTAACCCACTGTCTGACACACACTGTCTTGAAGGCATTGTTTCATATAACTTATCTGGGCTTTCAACTGGTTAAGGAGGGAGGACAATGTCAGTCCTTTTTACTCTATTGTAGCTGAAAGTAAAAAGCAAGTGTATTTTCTTAACATAGGGTATTTGTCTTCCTTAAATGACTTATTCATTTCAGGGAAAATCTCACCCCTACTCATAATAATGTGACCTTGTTTTTCAATTCCTGAAAAGGTAATTAAAGTTCACCAAGAAATAGTAGTCAAAACAATAAAAATTCCAAAATTTGTAGAAATGGCCTTAATTCATAGTTCTATTATAGAATCACCAGCAGTGTCTTCATTAACTGCTAAAACCTCAATTCAGCATTTTCCAAATCTTTCCTCTGATGTCTGGTATAATCAGCCCTGCAAACATTTCCTAGAGTTTTGAGGGTCCCTGTTCATAATTTCTGGTGAAAACCTGCACAAACAACACTGCCCTCAATAATATGCAGCAGCACTAAAGCAAAATACATACACAGTCTGCATTCATATTTAAAACACACATTTTTCTACAGGAAACAATCTACAGAGTGGAAATTTTGCTCCAAACCATTAGATTTTACAAGGTTGTGCAGAACAATTTAGACCCTAAAAGCCTATTGGAGTAGCTTCCCCAGATTTAAGAAATGTGTATCAATGTGTGGATTTAAACCTCAGCTTCTTGGAGAGTAAACCTATTTGCAAATTTTAAGCTAAATTTCTCAGTATTTCCTCATCCAGGGTTTCATTCAGATCCATTTTATTATACTTTCATAACCCTTCTTTCATCCTGGGTTGCTTAATACCTACATAGACACCCACATGTCAGTATTGTTGCATATTTATGGTCTCCAGCCCCTGCTTGGTTCTCAGCCTTCCTCACCCATTTTCCCATTTCACACAAATTGAGTTTATCCAATGTTAACCTTTTCCAAACCTTGCCATCTTAAATTCCTTCATCAATTTTTCTTGTCCCAACAGCAATGTTACTTGCCTCTTAGACAAAGGAGTTGAATTCACTTGCAAGCATCCCTACAAGAAACCTGTCCTCCCACCCATCTTCTCCTCCTTCTCTTCTAAAGAAGAGGAATGGGTGCACCTTGTATCTCAACAAATTCCTTCATGTGATTGGATTCTTCCTCTTCTTCCTTGGCCTGAATTTTGCTCAATCAATTATCAGCAAACTTCCTGATTCACATCTCCCTTCAAATTGCAGTTTGAATGAACACGACCTGTTGAGAAGACTGGTTGACACAGATATAAGTTTTTACTGTTTGTACTCTTCAGAGTCATGTCAAAATGACCCAGAGCAGAGTATATTCAGGAACAAACACCAAATGGACACTTTTGTTTCTGGATTTCTGTCTATTCTTCCACACAACCATGCTCTAAATAACTCAGAGGAAAGATAGCTTAGAGTTCTATGGCAGGAATGAAACTGAAATAGTGATGCTGGTAAAGCCATCAAGGGGCAGGCAGGGGCAGGTGGTTTGAAGGAAATGAAGACAGAACCAGAGCCTGATGTGGGAAGAGGACATGGTTCCTCCACGAGATGAAGATAGCCGTGTATGTGTACTTGACATCAGTCACCAGTGATAACTATGACATGCTAGCCTGGATCAATGAATCTCTGCGGCTCAATCTGACAAGATTGAAGAGATGTGCTCAGGGATTGTCTATTGTCAGTTTGCACACCTGTTGTTCTCTGGCTCTGTTGCTTTGAAGAAAGTGAAATTCAAAGCTACACTAGAACACAGATTCATCCAGAACTTCAAAATAATACAAACGGGTTTTAAGAGAATGGGTATTGACAAAGTATTTCTTGTGAACAAATTAGTAAAAGGAAAGTTTCAAGACAATTTTGAATTCTTTCAATGGTTCAAGAAGTGTGTATTTAAAGATTTATTTATTTGAAAGGCAGAATTGAGAGAGAGAGAGAGAGAGAGAGAGAGGACTTTCATTCACTGGTTCGCTCCCCAAATAGTGACATGGCTGGAACTGGGCCCATCCAAAGCCAGGAGCCAGGAATGTCTTCCGGGTCTCCCACTTGGGTGCAGGGGCCCAAGGACTTGGCCCGTCTTCTACTTCTTTTTCAGGCCATAGGAGAGAGCTGGATTGGAAGGAAAGCAGCCAGGACTCAAACTGGCACCCATATGGGACGCCGGCACAGCAGGCTGCAGCTTTACCTGCTACTCCATGGCGCAGGCCCCTCATAGTTTGATGCAAACTATGATGGAAAATGCTATGATTCTGTAGCTGCCAGGCAAGGCCAAGAAACTGCTCTGGCTTCCTCCCTTGTTGCTACATTTCTGAATAAAAAAAGGAAATCTCTCAGCCCTACTGTGCAGCCCTACAGGGACCCATTTCAACACAGAGTACTGAGACTCCTAAGCCTGACCCTAGAGTGGTGTGAAGGAATCCTATTCTGAGCAACCAGGATGATAAAGCAACCAAATTGATGTAGCAGACCAATGTATTGAAACTGAATGTTGAAACTTACTGTTGAAGAATGGAGAAAGAGAAGTTTCTGCTTTGGAAAGCTAAGGACATTGAATTGATTTGCCATGAGAACAGAATGAAAATAGCCCTGCTTTCAGAGAACTGTAAACATTTTCTACAGACAAAGATAAAGGTTCTGTGATACTTGATAAGATGGGGGATCCCACTGGAAGATCATGGAGGATATTAACAATCTTGACAGAACAACATCCAAATTCCTTACTCCAAATCACACCTGTAACTATAAAATAATCCTTTCTACTGTTCTTAGAGGATCCATTTGTTTCTTTTCATAAGCAAAAATTACATATTCTTAAAAGTGTACTTTTGCCCATTCCTCAGAGAAGTGTGAGCCCTGGCCTACACCCAGCTTCTCTGGGCTTCAGACCATGCTGGCAATGTTGCTGATAGCTTAGATTCAGGGTTAAATCAGCCTGTATGACCTGCTGCAGTGGCTGCACCACAATCCTGCCTCCCCAGGAGGGTACCTCTGTGGAGGTGGATCTGGTGCATGAGTGGACTGTCTCAAGACATATGCCCTAATGCCCTAAACAGCACTCTGGCCTCAGATTCAGCCCTTAAGGCATTCGGATCCGGCTAAAAAGCCCATGAGAGTTTTGCGGGCATGGAAAGCCAAGACATTGTGGCAAAAAAAATGACCTAAATGAAAGATCTCTATGAGTGAGATCCCAGCAGAAAGAATGGGCCATCAAAGAAGGAGGTACCTTTCTCTGAAGGGAGGAGAGAGCTTCCACTTTGAAAATGGCCTTGTCTAAATAAGGTTGAAGTTGGTGAACTCAAGAGGTTTCCAAAGCCTTAGCAGCTCATGACAGGAGCCTCCGGTGATTACTAACATCATAAATAAGAGTGTCAATTGTTAAATCAACAACAGGAGTCACTACACCTGTTCCCCATGTAGAATCTCTGCCCTTAATGTGTTGTACTATGCAAATTAATGGTAAAACTACTACTCAAACAGTACTCTATACTTTGTGTGTCTGTGTGGGTGCAGTCTGTTGAAATCTCTATTTAGTATATGCTAAGTTGATCCTCTGTATATAAAGATAATTGAAAATGAATTGTGATGAAAAATGGGATGGGGGAGGGAGTGGAAGATGGGATTGTTGCAGGTGGGAGGCAGGATATGGGGGGGGGATCCGCTATAATTCAAAAGTTGTACTTTGGAAATTTATATTTATTAAATAAAAGTTGAAAAGAAAAAATATGCCCTTCTCCAAGGCCCCTGGACTGCCTTTTCAGAGCAGAAGATGAAGGACATCATCTGTCATGTGGTCCCACAGGGGGTATGGAGTGGTCTATATCAACAGGTAGGTGCTGGTGCCCCAGGCTTTAGACAAGATGCTTGGAAGTGACCACAAGGGGCTGTCCCCAGGTCCCACCCTCAGCCCTTGCCTCTGGTAAGATAACCATGGCATCATGAAGTCCTGTTGGAGTTTGCCAGTACTTCCTGATGGCACCTTCTACCCATCTCCCCAAATATACCACACCTCTGAACCAGGTCTGCCAGCTGAGGAGCCAAAGGAGAAGTCATCTTAGAAGGCAGCTGAGCTGGAGCCAATGGGATCCCTTGATGGCACTTACTACCTCCCACCACTTGTGCTTAGACAAGTGCTATCCCAGAACCTGGGGACTCCTGCCTGGTGCACCTCCAGATCTCACCCCTACTGAACTCATTAGTGAGCCAACATATCCTGACTACCCAGCAGCTCACCAAGGATCAGATGTCCCACTTTTCAATGTAGCACACATATCGTAGATGATGGAGCAGAAAGAAGGGAGCGTGCGTATCCTCAAGGGTAAGGTCATGGACTCCATGTTCTATGAGGTGAGCACAGGGACCACCAGCAGCTCATTAGCAACAGACGTGGCCCAAATAGGGGATACTATGCTCAGTTTCTCAAAAGCTACATCCTCCATCCAGAAGAGCAAATCCCTGGTTGCCTGGGTGCAGATCATGAGCTGCTATACACATGCCCTCGTGTTTGGGCATCCCCAGCCTTAAGCCATGGACCTGCTAGAGGTCAATGATCAATTCTGGACTTGGGATTGGAGAGCACCCAACCAGTCCTGCTGGACATCTTCACCACCCAGGAGGAGCTGGACACTGTCAACAGCATGTTGATCACCTGACTGGGGACTTGCAGTATGGGTGCCCTCTCTACTCCCTGGCCTGCCTGCTCATGCAGTACCATGTCATCTGCATTATGTGGTGCCTCCCAACCTACACATGCCACCCAATATGCAGGTCTTGGAGCTTCTCAGGGCACCAAGCAGAAGAAATTTGAGAACATTGATCAAGCACAGCCTGACACTGATGTGCGATCTGTGATTTGAATCCAGAAGGAACGACTTGGCTTTGCCCAGAAACATGGCTGTTACTTTGGTCAGTTCATCTCAATCCACACATCATGACCCCAGGCCAAGGAAAAGATGGTGGTGATGCACCTATTGCCATAAGTCAATGATATAAGTACAGACTCCAGAGAGTTTGCTTCCAACCAGACTAAAAAGGCTTGCACATCCACAAGGCTATTAGCCACTGTGCTGGGCCATTTCTAGGGTCTGGCTTCCTCAAGCCCAGCTACTGAGCTCCCGTGGGGGCAGCATGCTTAGTAGACAGTCTGGATCATCCAGGTAGCTTGCACACACATGCAAGGTCTGGACTGTAGCTCCCTAGAATGAGGTGTACTTCAGATGCTGGGTACCCATCTGCCCTACCTACTTCACTCCTGCATCTCTGCTATGCAGTCTCTTTTCTCCTGATTTGAACAAAAAGCTGAGCTGCTTCTAGTTTCTGCTTCCTTATGAATATCGGGGGCTGATGCATGGGGTGCTGAGTGTAATTGAACAGAGCTCAATTAGGAGGAATGTGAAAAGGAATGTTAGGAAGTGAAAGCAACTTCCCAAATTACAAATACAGCCTCACTGTGTAGGGCTCTTGCTGCAGCTGGGGCTCAGCAGGCAGGTTTGCCTTGTGTCTTAGGTGTCAGAGCAGGAATATCGTGGTCTGTTCGTCTCTCTGGTCCTGTGTTACCCTGCAATCAGAGCTCACCTGGGGATTCTGGCTAATGTCCAGTGCTCCTCCCTCAACTAAGTAGTTCTTGAAGTTCTGACAAATAGCTGTGTCTTCTTCCTGCATGGTGGGAAAACACTCCCGGTCAAAGTGAAAGAGACTGAGCACCTTGGTCCTGACTGCAAAGGTGCATTACCCCCCAGGACTTTACTCTTATCTTCTTTTTTCTTGGTTGTCTCTTTCTTCAGTGACTAAAGGACACTTAGTATCCTCAAAGCTTCGCCCTGCAGGCATTGCAGCACAGCAGGTTAGGCCCCCATTTGGGACACCTGTTGCCCATAATGGATTGGCTGGTATGAGTCCTGCCTCCACTTCTGGTCCAGCTTCCTGACAATGCCTGGGAGGCAGAAAATGATAGCTCAGATACTTTGGTTCTTGCCACCCTTGTAGGAGACCCAGATGGAGTTCCTGGCTTCGGCCTGGCCCAGCCCTGGCTGTTGTGGGCACCTAGGGAGGAGGGAGGAGAGGGTGCACTAACCATTGGAAGGTCTGTCATTTTGTTTTTCAAATAAATAAATAAAACTTTTTTAAAAAGTGTACTTTGCAGGAATTTTACTCCTTTTCCAGTAAGTTTGAGTTAAGAACCTTTGCCTTTAGACGATATTAACATCTAGTGGTTCCCCTGGGGAACAAAGAGGCTGACCACATTAATAGTTGGAGAAGATGTTTTTGTATAATGTGTTGAGATAGGGACCTCAGTAGAAAAAGGTAAAGACTGAAATAAATTTTAAGCTAATATTAAATCTTGACAGAGAATATTTTAATAAATAAATGCCTTATGAGTATTTAAAATATACTTTCATATTTCAAAATATACAATATATCATGATGGGGAATTTTTTTGTGTGATTTGTTTGACATCATGTGTAGGAAGGAAGTGCCAGACCTTGGGACCTTGGGATCTTAGGACCTTGGGACCTTAGGACCTTAGGACCTTGGGACCTTGGGAAGCAGCCTTGCCTGGCTGTTCGTATCTTCATAGTTTTAGGCGTTGGCCCAAAGAGAGTTTGAAAATAACTTGGTGTCATTGACTAACCACATCTTTGCTGCAAAAGCAAAAGACATTGTTGTCTGGCTAACTAGAGGTGGGTTTCAGCTATGAGATGATTGAGCTGGACACTCCGAATTTCACTGAGCATTTCTCGTGATCATTTTCCATTGATCCCTGAAATGGTCATGTATTATGTTTCTGAGAGATGAGGTGTGTCCTGCTTCTATATCCATCCACTCCTTTTGGGAACTTGCCCACATCTCTGAGATATGAACAGGGGCTGTGTTCCAGTTTGCTCTCTTCTCAGTTTACATTTAACATGTTCCTCTTTTCTGTTCTCATAAACTGGAGAGTCTGCTTTAACTCCTCAAAGTTTGCTGCTTATAGTTAGAAGCAGAGCAGGTGGGAGATCATGCTGCAAGGTCTTCCTGGACCTCAGGCAAAGGAAGACACAGTGAAAGCTGTCATCTCCTTGGGATCTACAAGGCCGACTGGAGTATTTTGGTAGTCTGATTTCTGCTCTTTGTTGTTAACTAAATACTTTGCCAGTGTGTAAATTTTTTTGGAGATAAAATTCACTAGAATGTTACTAAATGTTAATTTTCTTTTGCAGAAAATATAGTAGCATGTCTAAATCAATTATTAATGCATAAAATATTTCATTCCTTAAGTCTTCCTCATTGCATTGCCTGCAGCCTATTTAATTCCTTGATTTGGCAGAATTATGTACAATGTATGTTACCCACTCCTGAGACTGTTCATCCTCAGATATGTTTGTTTTGATTTATTTCTAGTGGAAGCTATTATCAAAATGTTGATAGAAAGCAGATATTTTATGACATTGTTGTGTGATACATATTCAGTGTGGAATTCACAGGAAAATACAGATAAAGTAGTTAACACTAAAATAATGCCCAAAACTAGCTGTTATTGATACAACAGTGGTTCTATTCTCTTTTGTGACCTTTTAGACTTTGTTGCCATATAAATCCCCATTTTATTGGGAACTAATTTCTCTCTTGGTCTTTCTTCACAAGTTTTTTTTTTTTTTTTTGGGGGGGGGGTTGTATATTAAACAGTTCCTAAATCAAATTCTGTATTTTTTTGTATTTCAAGAATAAACAGTAAAAAAAAGGAAAGATAATGATTGCCATTTGTTGAGTGAATACTTGGACAAGATCCTGTAGCAGATACTTTATATAAATCTCCTTTGTTAATCCTCAAATACCATGTGTTTTATAAATAATGTTGCATTTGTCAACAGAAGTTAAACAATTTATTGGTATTACCAAGGGCATAGCAAAATCAAAGGTAAAGGTATTAATTCAAAAAATAGCTTATTTGGAAAGTGATGTCAAAAATAAAAGATAGGGAGCTGGCATTATGGTATAGTATGTTGGGCCTCCACCTGTAGCACCGGCATCCCATGTGGATGCTGGTTTCTGTCCCAGCAGGTCCACTTCCAATCCACCTCCCTGCTGATGGCCTGGGAAAGCAGCAGAATATGGCCCTAGTATTTAGGCCTCTGTAACCTTGTAGGAGACCTAGAAGAAGCTCCTGGTTCCTGGCTTCAGCTTGGCCCAATCCTGGCCACTGTGGCCATATGGAGAGTGAACCAGCAGATAGAAGATCTCTCTCTCTCTCTCTCTCTCTCTCAATCTAACTCTCTCTGCCTCTCAAATAAATAAATAAATCTTTAAGAAAATAAATGATAGATAAAGTTAAGAAATAAAACAGAAAAGAAAGGAGGTTAGTATAAGAACACATGATAAAATGGCCTTCACTGTGGGTTCCTGGGGCTGAATGTCAGTGGGAACTTCTGCAGAGCCTTATAAAATATGTCACAGAACCATCCCTCCAGAAGATGAAAGAGGAATGCATTTAATCATCAGTTTCCACCTATTATTGGTTAAGGATAGCCCCACAGGTTCAAACTCTTCTGCACCCTGGGGATATATGAGTAAGAGAATCCTTAGGACAGAAAGTAAAATGCAGGTACTGTAGAGCTGCATCTGCAGGAGTCATTTAAAGCCTACACAGTTCTCTATGCACAGCTGAAGGAAGGAGTGTAGCTAAAGGATTTAAAATGGCACTATTAGAGTTGTCCAATACAATCTACTGTGGTTTATTTCACATCTGTTGTGCTTTCCATGAAGTCCATTACAACAGACTTCTTTTCAGTGTGGTAGCCAGATGCAGTCTTTGCAGAAACCTCATAAGAGAGTCAGCTGCAACTGGTCCGAAGGCTGTAACTGATATTCAGTATCTCCTTCCTGTGTCCCATACTAAAGCTTCCTCATTTGGGGCCAGCACTTGAGATGCCAAGGACATGTTCTAGCATTCAAAGCTCGCCTTGAGTTAGCAGTTTCTTATTTCTTAGAGTTCTGATCACTACTTCCTTTGGCCTTATTAAACAGTTATTATAAAGAGTACTTGTGGATCATGATTGCATTATATGGATACAATAATGGATGAACCACTGAATTCATACTGTTTGAAACATACCCTTCTCTTCTCCTATTGTTTAGTAGACACTCAGCATCTGGTAATAATCCAAGCTAATCATCCCTTCCAGCAGAACGATGCCTTTCTTTAACTACTGGTCTACTGGCACAAGGAGACCAGGATTACATTATGGTTGTTGCAAGTGGAAATCTTTGGGGGCCCTAATGGGGGCCCTAATACTTAATGCATACTAAACTGATCTTCTGTTAAAAAAAAAAGAAAAGAAGAAATTAGCAATTCCCAACTTGACTCTCACTGGGATTAAACATGACAATAGGTCTGATCTGATTTCATCATCATTTAAAAAATCATCTATTATTTTTCACTTTATGTTTCTGTGTGGGAGCAAACTGTTGAAATCTTTACTTAATGTATGCTAAACTGATCTTCTGTATATAAAGAGAATTGAAAATGTATCCTCACGTGAATGGAAGGGGAGAGGGAATGGGAAAGGGGAGGGTTGCGGGTGGGAGGGACGTTATGGGGGGGAAGGCATTGTAATCCATAAGCCATACTTTGGAAATTTATATTCATTAAATAAAAGTTAAAAAAAAATAAAAAATAAAAAAAGAACTGTAGTATTGACAAACATACTTTGAGCAGTGTAACCCAGTCAAAATGGGTTGAAGGTTCACCGCCCATGTGTGAGCACCTGTTCAAAGTAGGGAGAGTCTAATGCTATAACTAGTACTCAAACAGTATTGTTCACTTTATGTTTCTGTGTGGGAGCAAACTTTGAAATCTTTACTTAATGTATGCTAAACTGATCTTCTGTATCTAAAGAGAATCAAAAATGAATCTTGATGTGAATGGAAGGGGAGAGGGAGTGGGAAAGGGGAGGGTTGTGGGTGGGAGGGATGTTATGGGGGGAAGCCATTGTAATCCATAAGCTGTACTTTGGAAATTTATATTCATTAAATAAAAGTTTAAAAAAAAAAAGAAATATTCCCTGCCTTCTGTCTCCAGCTTGCCCTTTCCTTCTTCCTCTTTTCTCTTTTCTTCTGTTCTTGAACCCCACTAGGAAGCAACCCTTTAATCTGGCAGAGCCTAAAGTCAAGAAGTTGAGAAACACAAAATCTGCAAAGGTATTATAAGGAATTGTAGTGAGAGCAGCTATTTCTCCTTGCACCTTTAGATAAATGGACTGGTGCATTTTAGCATTTGGCAACAGAAGATGCCAGCAAGGGTGCCCAGCCATACACCCAATGTAGTGTTGTAATTGAGCCATTCCACTAAGTGGCCCTTCCAGTGTTCTATTTTACTGGTTGCTTGGAGGGAAGGAGTTTACGGTTTACATGTGTGAAATCCATGATTTTGTGTCATTTCTTTCACTCTCTTTGCTCTAAGTGGGTCCCTGGGTCGGGGGCAATTTTGTGCTATTTACCATGCCAATTAATTCAGCATTATATAAGTTTTTGATTAAAAGTATTGATACAAGCAGTGAGATGGAGAAACACAAATTCATATCTGTGATAGATGTCAATTTCATAAGGGATAAAATGCTGCCTCTTCCAGTGAGGAGGACTCAAATGGAATCTGACCAAAATGGCCTAGGCTTCACTAAACTTTGACCTCTTCCAGACTCTAAGTCCCTGAGCTTCCTTTTCTTACACCAACTCCTTTAGAAAACTGTTAATAGTGAATTTTTTCTGCTCCTTTGAGATGTAAATACTTTTAACACCTTGACAGCTTTACAAGCCAGGAAGGACCTGGGAGGTATCTGTTAAAAATGCAATCATCAAGGATGAGCACCCCTTTGTCCCAGTGCCCCTGGGAACACAGGAGCCTAATTGATGGGTACCAATTAGCAAAAGCAAAGGTCCTAATCACAGAGAAAGCATTTGCACACTGAGGAATGGCTCTGTGCTCAAGGGACTCACGAGTTAACCTCCTCCCTAACGTCCCCCAGTACTTTTCCACTTGCTCATCTGAAAACTTTCTTACCCTTTGTTTCAGCAGAAGTTGATTTCACAGTTTTCTGTACTCCTTCCCCTACTGCAAAAGCCTTGAATAAAGTCTTTCTGACCCATTTAACTTTGTCCAGAGCAAATTTTGCTTTGACATCATCCTGCCATCAAGTGGTTGGCTGGCCTCCTGAGGATGTTCCCATGCTGAGGCTAAGAAATTGTTTGGGATGCTGGTGGGCTAGTCAGCCCTGGCAGTAATTACAACAGTCATAGTGACAGGAGCACCTGCCATCAGACCCATGTGGAGCTTCCATTCCTGTGTATATGTATAAAAAAAATTCCATGTGTAAGTAAAAATATATAAGTGCAGCCTTTTTTTCTGGATCATTTCATAAGTTCTGTATATAGTGGTCTTTTTCTCCTGGACACCTCATTTTCATTTCTTAATTAAGATATGTCGTATCTACCATTCATAATCCAGTTTTCCCAATGCACCCATTAATGTCACTTGTAGCATTTTACCCTGCTAGGATTTAAGGCTTAGCTCAGATGTTCAAATTAGTTGTCATGTTCCTTTAGTCTCCTTTAAGGAATGTTTTCTCAAGCTTTTTTTGACATTTATATTTTGAAGAATACGGTTCTCTCCAAGCCACTGCCATTTTAAAATACTTCACAATTTGGGTTTTACTAATGTTTCTTACAAATAGACTCAGGTTGTGCATTCCCTGTCACTATATTACAAAAATGAGATTGCATTCTGCCTGGGGCGGCACAAACTAAGGTCTACTGTCCCTGTTCTTTGTTGATGATGCCCATTCTGCTCATCTGGCCCAAGTGTTGTGTGATTTCTTATCTGTACAATTATAATATTTTTCCTTTTCAACTAATAAGGAACCAGTAGGGAGATGCTTCAGATCACAGGGGTATCTTACCTTTCCCCCATGATGCTGTTTGAGTTACTCCCTCCCTGCCTTTTCTGAGATGGTGTTACTCATTTGAAACACTATTGGATTTATTTGTTGTATTGACGTATAAGACATTAACATGTTTCTAAGCATTACAGTTACAAAGAACTGTCACTTCCAGTTGCAGCACTCCTTCTGTCCCACTTCTCACCTACACAGGACAGGTAACAAATATTATAGCTTTCTAATTTTTCCTCCTAGTTATTCATTTTCTAAATATAGACACATATATAATTTTATATTTTCCTTTCTTTCATAAACAGAAGGTAGCATATGCTAGTTTGCATTTTGCTTTGTTTATATAACACATGTTTGGAAAACATGCTTGATAACATTATTTTTTGCTCATATATGAAGTAAAATTTAATTAACAATCTGATTTTTAAATGTAATTATAGTGATAAGAAATTATCCGTATCCTTTAAAGTTAAAGTGTGGTTTAATCTACTAATTGAATTAATATTGCTTAAGATAGGTTCTCAGATATCCTGGTCTAATCAAACTTGGTACAGTACCAGTTCCTTCCTTTTTTTTTTCTTATCTATTTTATTTATTTACTTGAAAGTCAGAGTTAGAAAGAGGCAGAGGCAGAGATAGAGAGAGAGGCCTTCCATCAGCTGGTTTACTCCCCAAATGGCCATAATGGACGGAGCTGAGCTGATCCAAAGCCAGGAGCCAGGAGCTTACTCCTGGTCTCCTAGATGGGTGCAAGGCCTCAAGAACTTGGGCCATCTTCTACTGCTTTCTCAAGCCATAGTAGAGAGCTGGATCAGAAATGGAGCAGTCGGGTCTCAAACTGGTGCCCATATGGGATGCTGGCACTGCAGGTGGTGGCTTTACCTGCTATACCACAGCGCCAGCCCCCAGTTCCTTTCTTTTTTACCACTTTTTGTTGGGAGTTGAAGATTTCTAGAATGAAGGGAAAAAAAACACTCTGAGTTCGGCAAATGTTTCAACATTTAAAAATAAAATCTGCAATTTTATCTTATTAATATACATATGCTTATAAATGATCGTTAAACTTATTTATTTAGTTATTTATTATTTTCCCCCAAAGAAACCTTTTATTTAAGGAATACAGACTTCATGCATTTCATAAGCACACCTTTAGGAATATAGTGATTCTTCCCACCATACCCGCCCTACCACCCACTCTCCCACCCCCTTCCTCCTCCCTCTCCCATTCCCAGTCCCATTCTCCACTTAGATCCATTTTCAATTAACTTCATACACAGAAAACCACCTCTATACTAAGTAAAGAGTTCAACAATTATGATCATTAGAATTATCATAGAATTCATGCTTTCCAGGTTCATCACTGTTTTTTCATTGAAATGCACTGAGCTTTTTTACTACTTTGTCATTCCAAATCACTTGAGTGTAGCTCTGTGAGTCATTACAAATATATACTATTATACCTGGGAAAGGTGAAAACATGTGACTCAGGTGTTACATTGCTGATTTTCCTTACTTGACTCCTTTTCCTTAATTAGACACTCTACAACATTTTTTAACATCAAAAGGGTTACAAATAATGTACATACCTGTTTTGAACAGGTACTTGAAGAAATAAGAGAGTCTGTGATGCAGAAGGCCAAAAGGGAAGAAAGAAAGCCTCAGTGGACAGAGCCTATGTTTCTGTTGTGGGCATGTGCGAAGATGGATTTTAGTGACTCTTGAAGATTCTGTTAGGAAGATTTTTATTCTATTCTGATATGCAGATACCAACAAAAGTTTCCAAGGAATGATTCTGCTAACTTTGAGTCTGTCTCAAGTTCACTTTATATGTTTTTTGCAAAGGCCAATATCATAGGAAACCAACACAGTTTAATTGAAGACAGGGTGTCTCTTAACGAGTAAATTTCATGTGGCACATTTATATTCAGTTTAAATTCTCTGCCAGTGTGATCCTTTAAAACTGCATACCGTAACTCTGCCCCATGGTGTTGACAGATGTCTTCAATAAACAGACACTGTGTTAAAATTTGCATTTAAGATAACAATGAATAATTGTCAGTGTAATTATGTCTCCAATATCTGGGAGCCCTAGGCAGGGAGTCTGATAGGCTGTTGTAGATTAATATTTTCCCAGTGCTTGCCATGTCATGCTTATACCACATGTCACAGTAATTATGAAAATGGACCCTGCTTTTTATACCTTTCGTAGGAGTCCTGGTGAAAGTGCTTGGGGCAGAGACATACAGGCAGTTGAGACTTGACCAGTAACCACCAATAAAACAGAAAGTTTGATCCTGCTGACCCAGGTCTAATTGTCAGGGAGACAAGAGAAGCATGAAACTTTCAGGTGGGTCATCACATAAGCATCTCTCTTATCCTTAGGAAATGTACCCTATTTGGGGGTCACTGTGTGGTTCAGTGCACACAGGATTTCATGTGGCTGAGGTGTAAGGAAAGGGTTTCCTGTCTTCTTCAGTAGTCGGACACAGCAACAACGATATGGTTTCACTTTGGTAAAAAGAGCACAGAGAATAGCAAATGTATTGCTGTCTGATATTTAGAACCAAGGCCAGCATGGTTCTAAACAGCTTACACATATGTTGACTTCATCTTTACAACCCTCAAACAAGGAGACCAAGTGAGAAAATGTCACAGAGGGTGAATAATTGACCTAATTTACACATACTGTTAGAAGCATGATCACTCTGAATCCAAATTATTATCAGGCTCCTGAACCTGTGCTCTTACCCACTGCAATACACTATTTCTCACACTGAATGCTTGTCTGGGATGTTACCAACATGGGAAAAAACATGTGGCTACAGAAGTGCCTCTTTTTCAGGAGGTGTGGTGATTTGGAATTAGATTTACATGTAATATATAATATTTAGTATATGTACTATTTATAAACAGGTATTTAATATATAGCATATATATTTTAAAAATATAAATTATAATATCCCAGGAATGCAGAAATACTTTTGATTACCTAGTCCTAAGAAAGCTGTCAATCCCAAATATTTGGTACATTAAAACTTCTGACATTAGAAATTTCATATAATTTAGGCCTTTAGTCCTCATGACCTACCCAAATTTATTCTTTATCTCTTTTTTAAACAATTAAACTCAATCTTGAAAAGCTTAAATAGGTTATCACATACTAAGTAAAAAGCAGCAATGGAAGTCCTAGACTCCTGCCCATTGCTCCCCTAGGAAAACTGCTGCAGAAATACACTACAATTTAGTTCATTTGCAGTTTGATTTTAGGTCTTTGTGGTCAGAATGACCTTCAGGTTGTTGAGAACTTATTTTCAATAAATGCATAATATAGTGGATCCCTATTTTTAGTTATTTTCTTTTAAAAATTGAATAAGCCTTTTCCTCTCCAATTAAAACAGGTGTGCAATTTGGAAATGAGAAATTTCCTCTATCTGTTGTATCTTATTTTAGTCATCTCTGACATTTTATTGGCATTGAACAGAGCAGTTTAATTTAATGAGATGAGCATGATTTAAAGACAATGTGCATGAGTTACCTTTATTCATCTAGGCAGCAGGTGTACTCTGCTAACATATTTCCTCACAGACAGATTGATTAACCTGACTTTTGCTTAAAACAATAAAAAATAGCTGAATTCCGATTACCACACACGTATACATGTACAGACACACATAAACACAATTACATACACAACCTGGAAGCTCACTCTGCTCCAATGGTATTCTTAGGAAATCTCAATTTAACAAACTTAATAAGACTCCTGCCTAATAATATCATAGTTTAAAAAGCTGAGTCAAAATGAGATAAAGAAGTTTGAGAGTATGAATTTAAGGCCTGTGAGACATAATTATTTTTATACAAGAATTCTATAATGTAAGGGAATTATTTAATGTATTATAAATTATAAAAATATTATCTTTACATCTCCAAACAACATAGATATAAACAAAGGATAAATATGCCTAAAGCCTCCTTCTTTCCCTTCTCCATATCCTCACTTTGTCAGTTATGATCTCCTATTTTGGGTGTAACTTCCTAGACATTTTTCTGTGTATCTACATGTACACATATATTTACCCAAAAATACAATCACTCCACTCACACAATTATATGAAAAATTAAATCAGTATGTGTTCTTACAAAGAATTAGCCACATATATTCACAGAAGGCTTACATAGCCAAAAGCTTGCAATAATCTAAATATTCAGAACAAATTATGGGATATCCACACCATAGAACACTCCCCAGAAATAACAAAGAATGAACTATTAGTGTATACAACAATCCATTGAATTTCAAAGTAATTATGCTGAGTAAAGGAAGCCAAGTCAAAGAAATACATACTGTATCATCTCATTTATAAAAAAATAAAAAATCTAGAACATACATAGTAATCTGTAGTAACAAAGAGCAGATCACTGGTTGCATGGGTAGAGTTACAGGAAGGAAAGGGAAAGAATATAAAGGTAAAAAGAAACTTCTTGGGTTGTGATATCATTCATTATCTTAATCATAGTTATGATCTCATGTGTGTATTAATATATGAAAATTCATCAAATTGTATACTTCAAAAGTGTGCAGCTCATTGTGCGTCATTTTCACCTACATACACATGGATGAAAGCACCACACACACACATGCAAGTTATATGATCAAGAAATCACAAAGTTGGAGTATCAAATCTTCCATGTGATCCTATCTATGAGGAGAATAAAAAAAAAAAAAAACAGTATAAAGCTGGCACCATGGCTCAATAGGCTAATCCTCTGCCTTGCGTCGCCGGCACACCGGGTTCTAGTCCCGGTCGGGGTGCCGGATTCTGTCCCGGTTGCCCCTCTTCCAGGCCAGTTCTCTGCTGTGGCCCAGGAGTGCAGTGGAGGATGGCCCAAGTGCTTGGGCCCTGCACCCCATGGGAGAGCAGGATAAGCACCTGGCTCCTGCCATCGGATCAGTGCAGTGTGCCGGCTGCGGTGGCCATTGGAGGGTGAACCAACGGCAAAGGAAGATCTTTCTCTCTGTCTCTCTCTCTCATTGTCCACTCTGCCTGTCAGAAAAAAAAGAAAAGAAAAGAAAAAGAAAAAACAGTATAAAGTAATTGTTTCTAATTATGGATGGGAAGATTTTATTTTTCAAGAGCTTTCTGTTTCATTTAATTTTCTGTTTCTGGGAATGAGGAGATGACTCTCATTTCAAAAAATCATTTCTCCTTAACTTTTACTTGTTTTTAAATATTTCTTTGTTTGAGAGACAGTGAGAAAGACAGAAAGCTCTTTTTCACCAGGACACTCTCCAAATTCCCACAATAGCTGGGGCTGGACCAGGCTGAAGTCAGGAGCTGGAAAATCATTCCAGGTCTCCCACATGAATGACAGAGACCCAAGTACTCAGCCATCACCGGCTTCCTTCCGGGGAGTGCAGTGTAGAAAGCTGGAATCAGAAGTGAAGCCATGACTCAAACTCAAGTACTTCAGTATGGGATGCAGACCTCTTAACCAAAGGTCAAATGTCTGTCCACCAAAATCACTTATGAAGATATTGTTAAATAATTAGAAAATCTGCATTAAAGAAATTCAAGAAGAGGATTTATAGTAACCTATCACTGGGTATGAGGAATCATGGTGACTTTTTTTCATTGTTCTATCTTGCTACATTTTCTAATAAATTTTAAAAAATTTAAAAACCATTTTGAATATAGAATCTCAAGCTTATTCATAATAGTGACATTTTGGTTCAAATAAAACTTTACAAAACCCCCAATCTATAAAATGGATAAAAGTTACCTAACTCAGGCGCTCCTCACTTTTGTTCCTTACCTCATGACTCAATACCTTCCATTCACCCTTGATCCTGATGCCTGAATGACATGTCTACATTGATCTCTTCTGTACAGAATACAGTCTTGCACAGTAATCCTCAGTCTTATTAGTTCCAGCACCCTATTTTACAAGTATCTTTTAACTCCCTTTTATCACTCAAAATTAAATTAATAAATAATATAACCTGTATTGCACATATATATGAGTATATATAGATATAATACATAAATACATACAGCAATATATATATACAAATATATGGCATATATATTTATGGTGCACATATGAGAGTTCTTCAAAAGGTTCAGGAAAATTGTGTTTATGAAAATGTATGCATGTATTTCAAAATTTTTTGCATCTAAATAAACAGTTTTGTCATTCCAATAATCTCATTTTTTAAGTACCCATATATGTGTCTGTGTGAGTGCTTGTGTGTGAAGGGGATGTATATTTGATCTGTGTCTATCAATGATACATATATCAAATACAGACACACATATATTTATGAATAAATATAATGATCCCATGCAGTATTTGGGTGAGACAATGGAAATATAACTTTTCTCATCAAAAACAATGAGGAAATTAAAATGGAAAAAACATGTTTTCTTAATTGTGCTCAGAACTGGAGAACAGTGAGTCAAGCACACAGCTTCACCATTTCTGTTAGTTCTCAAATTTTCTCTGTCACATGTTTAATGATGAGAGCACATCCCTGGACTGAGAAGTCTGAAGTCTGGACTCTACTGCAATAAACAGATTGTTGTAGTCTTGGGGCAGTTTTCATGATCAAGGTGGAATTTTAACAGAACCTTGAGTAAGAAATAAAATTTGGGAAACAGGAAAGTCATAAGCTAATTCCTTATTTCCCTTCCTAAATTAAAAGGCATTAAGATGAGGATGGAATGGGAATACTTTTAATTTACCTATGTGCAAATTAGTAGCTAATCTAATATCACACAATCTGGCTCTGGCCTATTTTTTCCAAAGATCCACAAAAAAGTATCCACTCTAGGTATACAGATTGACTTCCACAAATGCTTTATGCATCTTTTGGACAGTGGTTTGAAAATCTTAATGTAATTTAGATAACGGTTAAATATGAAATGGCTTTAATCTACATTAAACCATCCATAATTTAAAGCAATACAAAAATGAGAAATTTTATAGGTGACATTTCAGAAGGGAAGTAGTAGAGTCAGATTAATATGACAGAAATAGGATAGGCCATGTCAAATCTGTTTCCCAGCCTACAGATTTGGAGCTTGCCATGTGACATTTTGTGGCCACTAAGATGTGAGTGGATGGCATATTTGTCATATCTGAGAGGTTTCAAATACAGTCACTTGGTCTGGCTTAGTCTTTCTTGATCCTGTGCCCTCTGGTAGAAAAAAGAACTATCCCAGTTAGAAGCTAATCCTTCCACCTACGTCTCAAAATGAAAATATTTTGGAGGAAATTTGTACCTGACCTATAGCATATGCACCAACACTCGTTTAGTACAGCTCATAGCCTGAAGCCCTCATATGATATGACAATAAAAATGCATCATGGTAAGCCATGACAATACTGTGATTATGTTTTTGCAGCATAATCTTGACAGTTAAAATGACATTTTGTTTAACTTTTGAGCTTTTGTTACTGGGCAGAAAGCTGAGAATAACAAAATGTTTCTATTATTTGTCATTGTTTAATATTTGAAAAAACATTTAAGTGACATTTCTTTATAGTTAGCATTAAAATGATCAGTTGACATTTCCAGTTTCTTCTAGTTGCCTTTACATTATAGCCTCAAAATTTGTCAGTCACTACCTTTCAATGTTGACTTAAATATACCAAACATGTGTATACATTATATATATATAGATATAAATATATACACATGCATATGTGGTATATATACATACATGTCTGGAAAACTGTATGGTGCTATATTTGATTATAGGGTTCTAAATGTTTAGCAGTTTTTTCCTCATCTGCAAATATTTGGCCCATGATCTCCTAAATGAATTTTTTATGATTTGGTTCATTATCCAAAAAATATTAGTTTAGTTACCCTTATTAAGTATGACTATTGCCTAGACAAGCAATTTTAAGTCAGAATATGCCTCAAAACTGTGGAACACTGGTCTTTATTAATAAATTATTTATAAATGCAATCAAATGGGTCTCAAAATACTAATTAATTTTAAACACTTGACTATTGAATACCATTTCCTTAATTGCTTTAATGGATGATTCATACTATCATAATACTCAAGAAACAAACATGCCTTAGACACTTCAAAGTATGTGTAGTAAATCTAATAATATAGACTTGTTTAATAACCAAGTGTTAGATCAGCTGTTAAAACATTATGCAGTAGGACCAGTGCTGCAGCACAGCAGGTTAGGCTGCCATCAGCAGTTCTAGCAACACTTATGGGTGGTGGTTTGTGTCCTGGCTGCTCCATTTCCTATCCAACCTCATTGCTAATTGTCTGGGAAAGCAGTGAAAGATGACCAAGTGCTTGGGCCCCTGCACCCATGTAGGAGACCCAGAGGAAGCTCCTGGCTCCTGGCTTCAGCCTGGCCCAGCTTTGGTTGTTGTGGCCATTTGGAAAGTATACCAAATGGCATCTCAAGTCTCTCCTCTCTGTCTCTCCCTCTCTCTCTGTAACTCTTTAAGTAAATGAATAAACTTTTAAAAAATAAATAGCATACTTTCCAAGAGCAGCAAAGAATCTGAGATTATTCTCCATTTGCAATGCCAAGGTAGCCTGCCACAACGCAGGGGTGCTATGCTTGAAATGGAGAACTTTATTACTCCTAGCCCAGCAAACCTCCTGACCCCAAGCACACTTTGCATCTGTCTCTCTTGCTTTCAAACCCCAGGACAGGGATGTAAATGTGCCCTGACTGATGCTTTTACACAAAGGGGGTTGCAATTCAGGAGAAGAAACCTAAGCTTGCAGAACCTAAATATTTTATAATGTTCAGTAATCAGCCCTGCCCTTTGTTCTGGAAGGAGATACCATATGTCTTCCAAGATTCTTGATAGACACTCATTCTTGGGGGATGGGGAGGAGTGTGAAGGAGTAGTTAGTGCAGTTCACAAAAAATATGCAGAATCGTGAAATCCCCATAGAAGACTTTCTTCCAATACATTTCCAAATAAACTTTAAGTGGGCTCAAATTAATATAAAATAAATCAATAAAAACAGTAATTTAAAATCTAAATTTTCTAAATACAAGAAAATGCAAACAAATATGTGTCTAATACCTTGAGGGAAGAAGTTTCTAAGATTAAAAATAGAAGAAATTACAGCAGAAAGCTTTAATGGACCAAATTAAACAAAATTTAAGTCTCAGCATAGCAACAACCACATAAATAGAAATAAAAGACAAATAAAAAACTAGAAAAACATTCATAATAAATATGATAAGCAAATTACTAATAGCTTTACTATATAAATAGCTCTTAAATAACAAAAAACTTATCTCCTCATCCCTAATAATAAACAGATCAGTCATAAAAGAATTTCAAATAATTAAAATAATTAATTCTTAAAATAACAAAGAAACATGTTATTAGTCAACATTGAGTTACCACTCCTTGCCTAACAAATTAACAAATTATTTTTATATAAATTCCAATTTTCTATGGCATAGTGAAGCAAAAACATTCATATACTACAGATGAGAGACCTAAATGTTATAACTTTCTAAAAAACAAAAAGAATCATGCAGTATTTTTTAAATATCCATAATGCATGATTCAATGATCCTCCTGGAAATCATTTCAAAGAAATAACCATAAATAAAAATGGAATCTCATTTTATAAATAAGACATTTATTCAAAAGAGTAAAAAATAAGAATTACTCAAAATGTCTAAAAATAGAGAAAGTTCTAAGTAAATGATGGCGAATCTATTAAGAATAGTGCATATACATCACTTTTATCCATCCAAAATCTTATAGTCTTTGCCAAAATTGAAGGTTATTCTTTTTACAGAAAACTTGAAAAATGAAACTGCTGACAAGCAGTTTTTGAGAATACAACACAGTTTTCTGTATTAGTTTTAATTTAGACAGATAAGAAAGAAAACATACAACTCACATAATCAATAAAATCTAAAATAAATTACTCCTATTCTGGTTAAAAAAGCCAACATATTTTTCCATTATTGAAATATTTTCTGTTATTGAAAAAAATTGTAATGTTTTCATGAATTATTAGCATATATAATTTAAACTATGAATAATAAACAAAGGTATTATTGTTAAAAAATTTTTAGAGAAAATAGTATCTTTGAAAGAAAATTTAAAACTTTAAGATTGTTGGGGGCTGGCATTGAGGCTCCACAGCTTGTGATGCCAATATCAAACCCCAGTTGCCCATACAAGGATTCTTATAGCTAAAACAATCCAGGATAACTCATCAACTCAGGGTCCTTAATCACATATTCAAAGTCCCTTTTGCCTTATAAGATAACCTGATCACAAGTTTCAGGGATTTGGACATGAAAATCTTTGTGGGGCAATTATTCTGTTTATCACTGAATAGTACAAGTATTATCAAGTAACATTATTTTATTTCTTTAAAACTTAGACATAAGAGTATAACTACATTGACAGCTAATAAAAATCTAACAATTTTTCACTGAATCAAAATCTATCATCAATAGTTTTAAATATCATAAAAAATTCATAGAGTCATCATTTGTCATCCTATGATATGTCAATAAATTGCATTAAATGATTTTAAAGGTGACTGTAGTCAAAGCTTTCTTTTGTAAACATTAGCCAAATTTTTAAGAGACTTTTTCCCTTTGAGTTTCTAAACACAGTTTGAAGACCAAATGTCTATGGATATCAGTAATTTATTCAGCAAAGAATGTCATTTAATTAAATTGTAACTAATATCGTTGTTGTGACTACCCTCAGGATCCTTTTTTTTTTTTTTTTTTTTTTTGACAAGCAGAGTGGACAGCGAGAGAGAGACAGAGAGAAAGGTCTTCCTTTGCCGTTAGTTCACCCCTCAATGGCCACTGCGGCCTGCGCACCGCGCCGATCCGAAGCCAGGAGCCAGGTGCTTCTCCTGGTCTCCCATGCGGGTGCAGGGCCCAAGCACTTGGGCCATCCTCCACTGCCTTCCCCGGCCACAGCAGAGAGCTGGACAGGAAGAGGAGCAACCGGGACAGAATCCGGCACACCGACCAGGACTAGGATCCTCTGAAAATAGAAAAAGAACAACTGAGATTGTTTCTTCTGATTAGAAGTAAGAGGATTTCTGGGACAAAATGGCCAGTCCAAAAAGAAAGTTAAGTACTCTGAAATTTCTGATGTTCAATCTGCAATTTTTTCTTGGTGGTGCCAAGCAGAAAGGTCTGGATTAGGCAGTTTGCAACAAAACTCCTAGTAGTACAATAGCCAGACTGAAATCAGTGAAGTCAGTTCAGGAACTAGAAAGTGAAAATGAAAGTCTCTCTTGTCATTTCTACCACATATAGTCAGTAAAATCTCTTTTCATAGGAAAGCAGTATAATTTAATAATAAAAAAAATGTTTTTAGTTCTCCAAATTTTCTCATCTTTCCAAAGCATGTAAGAAGAAAAGACAGCAAATTTTATGCTGGCTTTGGAATTTTTTTATTTAAATATAACTCTACAGGAAATTAAAAATTCAGATATCCTATTAACAATATTTAGTCAACCTAGAAGGTTAGCAATAGGCTGATGGAAATTCCCTTATTTATTGTTTTTGTTTTTTTGGTCATTTTGGCATGCTGGAGATGCAACTAAAATCTTATTTTGATGAAATAAAATCGTGAATAACCATCAAAAACATAAATTTCAATTCATAAGCTTCATCAAGTATGTATTGGTGTCCACTGAGTTCAGCATGCCATATGTGGATGGAACAGAAGCCAGATGATGTCATGTTTGCTCAGACCCCATAGTGGTATATAAGATGGGCCAAAGAAAAAGCCAAAATATTGGTAGGGACCTACAAAGTCCTGAATGTCCCACTGCTATCCACAGACCCTACCTTATTTCTCTAACTTCATCAGAGGCTCCTCCATTTGCCCACTCCCCTGACTATTGCTTCACAGGAACCTCCTAGACCAACTCCTGCTCAGACATTAGCCCAACCCAGAACCACTTTCTTGTTGCTAGCTACTTAACTCCCTTACCTCCTTAAGCCTTTGTTCAAATTTCACCCTCAGAGTGAGCCCTACTCTAACTATCCTACTCATTACTGTAATATAGCTCATATGTCACCACCCTTATGTTTCTAATATACTTTTTTTAATTAATTAATTTATTTTTTGACAGAGTTACAGACAGTGAGAGAGAGAGAGAGAAAGGTCTTCCTTCCGTTGATAACTCCCCCAATGGCCACCACAGCCAGAGCTGCGCCAATCTGAAACCAGGAGCCAGGTGCTTCTTCCTGGTCTCCTATGCGGGTGCAGGGGCCCAAGCATTTGGGCCATCCTCCACTGCACTCCGGGGCCACAGCAAAGAGCTGGACTGGAAGAGGAGCAAACGGTATTAGAACCCAGATCCCATATGGGATGCTGGCGCTACAGGCGGAAGATTAACCGAGTGAGCCACAGCGCGCCGCCCCCCCTCTTATGTTTCTAATCTTCATCCCCACCCCACACTTTTCCTTCTTTCCATAGCACTTTTGGCCTTCTAATATCCTACAAATTGGTTTTTTGTTTACTTGTTTGTTTCTGAAAATCCATAACACAAGTTCCATGATGATAGCAGTTTATGTCTGCTCTATTTACTGATGTATCCCAAGATCATGAAACTCTGCCTGGAACAAAACAGGCATTCATCAATTACATGTTTTATAAATGAATATAAACTGAATACAGACATTTTTAAAACACGATTTATTGCTTGCAACAAAACTGCAAATAAAGAGTGCACATTTGGTACAGTGATTAAGACACCACTCAGAATGCCTGCATTCCGTATTGGAGTGGCTGAATTCCAGTTATAGCTCCATTCCCAATTCTAGTTTCTTCCTAATACTTGCCTTGGGAGGCAGCTGGTGTTGCCTTACATACTTGAATCTCTGCCATCCATATGGCAGACCCAGAGTTTTTGGCTCCAGAATTAAGTTGCAGACATTTGGGTAGTGAACCAGTGGATGGAAGTTTCTCTTGCTCTTGCTCTCTTGGTAACAATGCCTTTCAAATTAATAAAAATATTTAAAAGCTGTAAATTATATGTAATTATTAATTTATTTTTGTGTATGACTAAACTAAAAATTTGAAAAGTTAAATGATGAGGCCATCACTGTGGCATAATGGGTGAAGCTGCTGCCTGTGGCTCTGGAACCCACAGGGGTGCCGGTTGGAGATGCAGTTGCTCCCCTTCTGATCCAGCTCACTGATAACACACTGGAAAAGCAGCAGAAGACAGTCCAAGTACTTTAGTCTCTGCATCCACATGGGAGACTGGGAAGAAGCTCTTGGCTCCTGGCTTCACATCGGCCCAGCTTTGACCATTGTAGCCATTTGGTAAGTGAACCAGCAGGTAGATGATCTCTCTGTCTCCGTCTCATTCTCCCTTTCTTTCTGTAACTCTACCCTTTCAAATAGATGAATAAATCTTAACAAAAAAGAAAATGTTAAATGATTTACTCATATCATACAACTAGTCCATGACTGAGTACCTAGACCATACAAAGCATTATACTCAGGAACTATAAAGGGAAATAAAATGTAGAACTTTACCTTGAGGAGTTACTGTCTGTTTGCCAGGGTTTTGTTTTTGTTTTTTGCAGACTTTGTTTATTTGAAAGGCAGAGTTATAGAGAGAGCAGGAAATACAGAAACAGAAGGAGAGAGAGAGAGAGAGAGAGAGAGAGAGAGAGATTTTTCCATCTGCTGGTTCTCCCCAAATGACAACAATAGCTGGGAGTAAGCTAGTTTGGAGCCAGGAACCAGGAACTCCATCTGGGTCTGCCAATATGTGGCAGAGGCCCAAACGTTTGGGTCATATTCCATCACTTTGCCAGGCACAAGAGCAGGGAACTGGATTGGAAGTGGAGCAGCTGGGACTTGAACCAGCACTCATATGGAATGCCTGCAGGGAAGGCAGTGGCTTAACCCACTGTACCACAACACCAGCCTGTTAGACAGGTTTTGAAAGAATACTCAATGACTGAGATAGGATTCATGTGGTCACTCAGCTAAACACACAGCTTTTTTTTTTTTTTTTAAGATTGGACATGACTAGTCTAGCTCACTCTGTGGTCCTTTTTGGAAGGTTTTAGCACACATAACACATTCCTTAATATCTTACATTTTATTATCTGAGGTGATGTAAGGCTTTTCGCACTCTTTGTGTTAAAATATTTTACAGCATATAATTAGTGTATAATTAGGTAAGTAGAAATACTGCTGTTGACCTCACCTTTTTGTTTTTTAGGGCTTCTGTAAGGTGGGTTTTCATTTTCCTTTGATCTATGGACATAAGGAGCAGAATTATTTCAATAATTTCAAGAATACACCAAAACATATGGGACTTGTACTAGAAATTTAGCAAAGGAAAATATGTTAAGACAAGACATTTAAAAAATAGGAGCATCAGATAAAAACACCTGAAGAGAAATATCAAAAGTGTCCTCCATCTGTATTTCCTGAGTCTCTTAATCATGGAACCTGTTAAAACAAGGAATTGGATTTTTATGCTAATGGAGACTAGGGTTTGGGGGTTGTGAACCAATACACCTTCTTTGGAGAAAACATTGTAAAATTGATTGGGAGCTGTCCATCCAAGGTGTGAGAAAATGTTTACTATTTTGAGTCTGTTTATGGTGTTACATTGATTTCTCAAAAGACCCTGGTTGAGATTGTGATGTCCAAAATATCTCCTCATAATGTTTAAGCTAGACCAAGAATCCAAATAAAAAAATTTTCTGGGGCTGGCCTTGTGGCCTAGTGGGTAAACTACCACCTGAGATGCTGACATTCCATATGGGCACCCTTTTGTCCAGGCTGCTCTACTTCTGATCCAGCTTCCTGCTAGAGGCCTGGAGAAAGCAGCAGAAGTGGCCAAAGTGTTTGAGCCCCTGCCACCTACATGAGAGACCTGGGTGAAGCTCCTGGCTCCTGGGACCACTTGGCCCAGCACCAGCCATTGTGGCCATCTGGAAAGTGAACCAGCAGATGGGAGATTCTCTCTCTCTCTCTCTCTCTCTCTCTCTCTCTCTCTCTTCCACCTTCCCTCCCTCCCTCTGTACTCTTTCAAAATAAATAAGTCTTTTTTTAAAAAAAAAAAAAAAAAAAAAAAAAACAAATAAAAACAACTTCAATTCGGGGTATGGCTTGAATGGGACAAAAGATGGGACACAACAGGAAACAATGAAAACTTCCTTGAAAGTCAGAGTTACAGAGGGGGAGACACAGAGAGAAATCTTGCAGCTTCTGATGCACTCACCAGCTGGCTGCAATGGCTAGGCCAAACTGAAGCCAGAGCTGGTAGTTTCATCCAGTTCTCCCACATGGGTGGTAGGAGCCCAAGTACTTGGACCATCTTCTGCTGCTTTTCTCAGGATACTAACAGGGAGCTAGATAAGATGTGGAGCAGCAGAGACATGAACTGGAGCCCATATGGGATGCCAGCACTGCAGGTGGCAGCTTTACTCACTATGCCACAATGACAGCCCCTGTCACTAGCTTTCGAAGAAGATCTAGACACAGAGTTGTGGATAAATGGCGATGCAGTAAAATGAATACCAAGAGCAAAAGTAGACACAGCAGTGAGAAATGTCAATTTAAGTAAGAATTGTGACTAGTTCAGGTTTGCTGGGCTTTGGGGTTTTGAAGGGAAGTTCTTAGACTATAGATGAGAAACTAAGGCACATAAACATTGTTCAGGGGCCGGCGTTTGTGGTACACTGGGTAACACCCTGGCCTGAAGCTCTGGCATCCCATATGGGCCCGGGTTCAAGACCTGGCTGCTCCACTCCCGATCCAGCTCTCAGCTATGGCCTGGGAAAGCAGAAGATGGCCCAGGTTCTTGGGCCCCTGTGCCCACGTGGGAGACCAGAGGAACTCCTGGCTCCTGGCTTTGGATTGGTGCAGCTCTGGCTCTTGCGGCCAATTGGGGAGTGAACCAGTGGATGGAAGACCTCTCTCTCTTTCTCTGCCTCTCTCCTCTCTCTGTGTGATACTGACTTTCAAATAATTAAATCTTTAAAAACATAAAAAAGTAAACATTGTTCAATAGGCAGCTGTGAACCATTAGTGTTTATTATACAGGAAATGATGATATCTGAGTTATAGTTCTAAAAGGTTGTGTGCAAGAAATATTAATATTCATATTGTTATAGGAAAATAAAGTGAGAAAGGGATACTTTATGTATAAGATGTCACAACACAAACACATGGAACTTATTTTAAGTGATGCACTAATTTTGGTAGCCAAGATGGAAAACAGGGAACATGGGGCAGGACCTCGACACAGGGTATCTAAGTTACCTCCCTAGTAAAGAAGAATAACCAGGTGTGTGCAGTCATGGAAGACCTGAGCTGTTGAACTCCTAGAAGCATCATTCTATCTCCAGCCTTCAAAAATTTGTCCTTTTGTTGATTTTCTGAGTCCAGTGTTAAAGACATTATACCTTTGCATGAACAACAGAAGACTTGTAAAACTACCACTTCACATTTGCTTTTTGAATAATGACAAGAATCCCCAGTACCCTGAGCACTGCAATTGCCCTGGTGCAGTCCACTCTGGCAATTTTGCAGAAATAGTGTAACAATCATTAGGGAATGAACTACACATTCAAGCTAATTATTATACAGTTCTAGTAAAATACAAACTACTTTTAATAAGCTATTCATCAACATGATGTTATACAACATCATCCATTATGATGCTGTACATTATAAATTTGCTCCATTACAGAGGTCTACTTGAGGCTTTAATTTCTCTTATCTTTGAAACTAATTAATTTATGAGGTTCACTTTGAAGTACTGCTTGAAGTTTGAAACTCTCTCACAACAACCTCAAGCTATTTTGTGAATTCTACCTCGTCTGTCCTTTCTCTGGCTGGAGTTACTCACCTAGAGAACATACGTATGTGATTCTCACATCCTGGTTACCATGAGGATCTTAGCAGTCTCAGTCTTTTTCTGTTAAATATTTTTCTCAGTCTGTGATATTTACTAATGAAACTTTTTAAATAGGTCACTAATATTATTTTAAGAGTGAACTTGTCATGATTCACTTGCAGGTGTTGGGGGATCATTCTAAGGGAAAGTTTCTGCTATGGTAACATACCTTCTTGTGCTGTCTTCTTCTCTGACTCCCTCCACCTTACCCTCACCCTCTTCCTCTTCTTTTCTCTCTAAACTAGGCTATGAAGGTAGGAAAGGGAATGATTTTTCTATTGCCAGATAAGAAAACATTGCAAGTCTCTTTGCCATTTGTAATCATAGGCTTTACCAACAATGCAAAAAATAAAATACAGCTGGTCTGCTGTTCATAGAGCCTATTCAGACAACCTGAATATACAAAAATAGACACAGCATGTCAAATAGACCCCCTATTTAATATCAGAGTCAAATTTCACTTAGTATGTTTTTCTATAATTTGATAAACCTAAAGCTTTCGGAAAAGAGAAAGCAAAATGCAGCATAATGAAGCCAAAATTAGTCCTTTAAGTTATTTTTGCATATCTAAGATAAAAATAATAACTATGGATGATTATTATAATGCTAGTGATAATTATAAGGATTTGGAGATGATTAGATCAAAACTAATGATTTATGGATGGATATTTCAAAATAAATTTGCATTTTATGAAAATATCTTCATCTTAAAGCAATGAAATAAGGAGACAAAACTAAAACAGTCTTGAAATTTTTGTTTTTCTTAATAGATGGCAATTAAGCTTCATGATTTTTCCAAGCTTGAAATGCTTCTGCTTGATTATCATCATCTATATATATACATATTTATATTTATACATATGTGTGTATATACATATACATATATAGAAGGCTAAGAGAAAATTCTGTACATGGTACATAGCTGCTTCTTTCTGGGTATCCTCCATGTAAAGACTATACTAAGCACCCCACATAGGTTTTTTCCAACAACTCTATCAAAGAGGTAGTCTTGTATCCATTTCATAGTTTAAGACACAGATTTCTTGAGTTTATTTGTTAATGGGTGGCAGCTCTGGGATGCAAATCCAGCTCTTTCTAAAGGATTAGAGAATTACTTAATGAATTTCTACATTAGAAGATCCATTCTTACTGTAATCGTATTACATTTCTACAAATCTTTTCTTGTTCTTTTCTGTGTCTCCTATTATTCTTCCCAGTTAGAAAGTGTGTTCCAACGTAATTTCTCCTCCTCTGCACATCACCCTCTGCTCCTCAGTTCCAGTGGAGCTTATGGGCAGCACAGACAGTACAAGTTAATAATTATCAGAGCAGATAAATAGTTCTGCTTCTCAATAGCAGGCTGTATAAAACAAAACTGAAGAGGTATTTTCTTCATTTAATATTTTTGAGGAGTCACCCTCAAGTCATTCTCGCAATTGAGCTGAGAGGAGGCCTAGGACTCGTCTCTTTGACAGCTTCCCAAGATTATTTTCAGGTAGATTTGGGAACGACTGGCTTAACCAAACACAAAATTTATAGTCACTAATATCCCCTTCAAGTTAGGATTAAGAACAACTCGACTACACGTTAGAATCACCTTTCCAGATATTTAAAACCCTGATGCTCAAGCTGGAGTTACTCACTCACAGAACAAATCAATCATATTGAAATGTTTGTGTGGGCTGGGAGCAGGGAGGGACTTCTTAACATAATACAATGCGCTGTCAAGGTTGGGAACTACTGTACACTACTGTTTTAAGGGGTGGAAATAGTCAGTATGAGTTTTTTTGTTTTGCTTATCCTCAGATTCAGCTTTCTAGGTTCCCTGTTCCAGTCTCTGGGCTGCAGCTTTAGGAGTTGTCTCCTTGAATGTGAGAACGTATGAATATCTGTCAACAACTAGAATGTAGTTCCAGCAGTGGGAAAAGAACAAGATCTGCAGCTTCTAGAGGACCTATCTCTTACCAGATCAAAACATTTTTGTCCAAAATCGAAATGTGAAAGAAAAATGTATCTGAATTTCACTCACCTACCCAACAAATATTTAAGATTCATGTAAACATTGCCATTCCTTTAAACAAATGTAGATGGTATTGTATTCATAACTTGTCTACACACTTCCACACAAAAACTCTGAGACACATGCACCACACATACTCAAACACAGTTAGGTAATCTATATTAGAAAACTCTTGGTTAAAATGTTGGCCTATGTGTATCTTGGGATGGTAATAGAAAGGAAGGCAGAACTGTTAGGCGCTCTGAGCTCCAGGTAACACTGCCTGTTTTGTCATTGTAAAACTGAATACACACTAGAGAATATTAAAACCCCAAAGATTATTGAAGGTTAGAGGTAAAGGTGCCAAAAACGGATACAATATGTTTACACAGCATTTCTCTGTTACTCCAATGTCCAAAAGGCTTTGTGGGTAAAAGCTGTAGGATGAGCAGGGGGACCCATAATTCAGATTCTGGAGGGAAAATAGGAAGCCAGCAGCTGACGCTGATGCAGCAGTGAGCATCCAGGGTCAAGCAATCAAAGCTAATGAGGTGATAAAGGACTGCAGGACTATGAGTCACCGACACCTGCTGGCATATTTTCTGGACCAGGTTTGAATACACTTTTTATCTAAAATCTACTCCCCACTCCTTTTATTTTCCTTAATGTGTTTGAATCTGGTCCAAGGTGTTCTAAAATCACCTCCAGGGTTGGGATGCTTTTCTCAGTTTCTGTCATAAGAACATAAAATAGGAGAGCAACAGTGTGACTGGTGATTGGGAAGTAGACAAAAATTGAAATTATCTCCTGTTAATGTCTAAGTCAATTTAAATCAGGAGATGGACCCAAACTCAAGCAGGACAAACTCAGTTTTATGAGCTGATTCAAAACGAGTTTTAAAACAAATTTAGAACCTAAAAGGCAATTTAATTCAAAATTCCTCTAGGCAGAAAACCAACAGGACTTTAAAACATGGTAAAATGCAAATAAAAAGGCAGATTCAAGGGTAAAAATATTTTACAAATTCCAGTGATATCACAAATATCCTATTTTAAAATGCGGTAGTAGGAAGTTGTACAGGAATTTTTAAAAGGCATTAGACTGAGAATTAGCAAATTCTAATTTTAACAGCCTTTAGCAAGTCACACAAAAATTTTCTGGCCTCTAAATTCTTTATCTTTAAAACAAAAAGGTAAAGGTAACTGTTATCTTTCACATCCCCAAAATGTTTGAATCTGTGTTGACTCAGAAACTTCACACTTTGGAGTACCTACGAGATTTTTGTATTTTATTGTCTCATAAGTTGAATTGTTTGAAAAATCAAATTTGATACTTATAATTATCTTTCTTTATGACTTAAAGCCCATATAAGCTCATTCTACTTAATTTTTAGTTTGTAGAAAATTAATAATGCTGTACTATGCAAGCAGGTACTTTCTGTAATTGAGGAAATGTTTCAAGGTTAATAAAAAAAAGTTTCCATTATAAATTCCTCCTTAATGCCAGATTCCAGAAAAGTTTTAATTAAAGAAGACCATGGATTCAAGAAACCCTTATCTCTGGCAAGAAATCATAAGATTATTACTAAGCAGTGGATGTAATTGTTCACTATTAAACCAGCCTGTTTTCTCATACAACTTTTTCAACCCTCTAAATCTTTTTCCTGACCTCATCTTGCCTCCCACCAACAGAAAGACATTTCTTAGCATCGATTTCTTTATTAGTTGGTGGCTAAGAAAACTGTCTTGTCCCTTCCAGTAGGTTTTAAGTTTTACTATATTTATTCTTGAGAAACACAACAGTTCTCTTGAGGCAAGTCTTGGTAAAACACTTATCAGATATGGTGTGCTTATGGCTTTGCTGTCTAATGCGATGACAATGATCCCATTTTAAAATGAATAAACACTCCTGATTCGCCATGCAATTCATAGAGGCTGAAAGGTGACTACTGTTGTGAATCTCCATTGATTTAACGTAAAACACAGAGAAGCTTACCATGTAATTCTGCTGTAAAATGCTATTGATTTTCTATATGATATATAGAAGTGCATAGTGTAGTTTTATTATGAGACTGTTACCATGTAGCAGCAAGAAACCAACTAAGTCATTTTCAGGTGAAACTCTCTAATCTAAAAAGGGATCTCAAAGGATTTTACTGTACCCTCTCTATTATAACAAAATTTGAAATTTCATTAATTTGTTGTGAATTTTCCAGTAGAGGCCTTTCCATAGCCTGAGATGGCTTTTGCCAACCATGGACACTGGAAAGCACAGCATTACTGTTTAGAAGTCATGAAAACGCAATCTTCGGAGAACATCATCTTCTGGCATAAGACAGGTGCTAATAATCTTCTTCTTGATAATGGTGACCAATTTTGTTCTCATAAAAAAAGTCATTAATTACTGTCAGTAGTGTAATTATGCCAAATCTGACAGAAGTAGCTGTATAATCATGTTTAATGTGCATACACTTAAAGATTAGCTACACTTTTTACATTTTATTTAAGTTATACAAGTTTCATGTATTTCATATATAAAGATTTAAGAACGTGGTGACACTCCACCCCTACCGTCCCTCCAGCCCACACTCCAACACTTCCCCCTCTGCCCTCTCACATTCCCACTCTTTTTACAAAGGTCTATTTACAGTTTACTTAATGATCATATAGGCAACCCTACACTAAGTGAAAGATAAAAAAAAAAAAAAAACCATTGTTCCTCAATGGAAGAGACAAGGACTGTAAATGATCATTGATTTTCAAATGTCCACTTCACTACATAACATTTCAGGTACTCTATTTGGTTGTTTTTTTTTTGTTTGTTTGTTTGTTTTTTTTTTTTTTGACAGGCAGAGTTAGACAGTGAGAGAGAGAGAGACAGAGAGAAAGGTCTTCCTTTTTCCGTTGGTTCACCCCCCAAATGGCCGCTACGGCCGGCGTGCTGCACCAATCCGAAGCTAGGAGCCAGGTGCTTCCTCCTGGTCTCCCATGCGGGTGCAGGGCCCAAGCACTTGGGCCATCCTCCACTGCACTCCTGGGCCACAGCAGAGAGCTGGACTGGAAGAGGAGCAACCAGGACAGAATCCAGCACCCAAACCGGGACTAGAACCTGGGGTGCCGGGGCCGCAGGCGGAGGATTAGCCTAGTGAGCTGCGGTGCCAGCCCAAGTACTCTATTTGTTATTTCAGATCAGGGAAGACACGATATCTATCTTTTGGGGACTGCCTTATTTCATTAAATATAATGGTTTCCAATTGTGTACATCTTGTTGCAAAAGACAGGATTTATTTTTTTTTTACATCTGAATAGCACTCCATAATGTATATATACCATAATTTCTTTATCCAGTCAACAATTGATGGATGTCTGGGTTGATTCCAAATCTTAGCTATTGGAATTGAGCTGCAATGAACATAGGGATAAAGATAACTCTTTCATATGCTGTTTTCTTTTGGTTTGGGTAAATTCCCAGAAATGGGATGGCTGGATCATATGGCAGACCTACATTCAGATTTCTGAGATATCTTCATACTGTCTTCCACAGTTGTTGCACCAGTTTACATTCCTACTAACAGTGGATTAGGGTACCTTTTCCCCCACATCCTCACCAGCATTTTTGGTTTGTTGATTTGTGTATGAAAGCCATTCTAACTGGAGTGAGGAGAAACCTCACTGTGGTTTTGATTTGCATTTCCCTGATGGCTAGTGAACTGATCATTTTCTCAAGTGTCAGTTGGCCATTTGAATTTCCTCTTGAAAAATGTTTGTTCAAGTCCTTTGCTCATTTCTTAACTGGATTGTTTGTTTTGTTGTAGAGTTTCTTGAGCTCTTTATATATTTTCATGTTAACCCTTTTTCAGTTGTGTAATTTGCAAATATTTTCTCCAATTCTGTCACTTGACCCTAAACTTTGCTGAATGTTTCTTTTGCAGTGCAGAAGCTTCTCAGCTTATGTAAGCCCATTTGTCAATTTGCTTCAGGGGTCTTTTCAAAGAAGTCTTTGCTTATGCCAATGTCTTGCAGAGTTTCCCCAGTGTTCTCTAGTAATTTAATGGTATTGAGTTGTAGATTTAGGTCTTTGATCCATTTTGATTGGATATTTGTATAAGGTGTAAGGTATGGTCTAGCTTGATACTTCTGCACATGGAGACCCAAATTCCCCATTACTATTTGTTAAAGGGACTGTCTTTGCTCCAGGGATTGATTTTAACCTCCTTGTGAAAGATAAGTGGGTTATAGATCTATCGATTTCTGGACCTTCTATTCTGTTCTGTTGGCCTACAAGTCTGCTTTTGTGCCAGTACTTGGCTATTTTGATTATAACAGCAATTTAGTATGTCTTGAAAATCTGGTATTGTTATTGTCGCTCCCCGTCTTCATGGGGGAACGACACAGAACCCTGCCTAGGCTTCATATCCGAGTCACGGCACCATTATGTCGCTCCCCGTCTTCGTGGAGGAACGACACAGGACCCTGCGCTGTTCTTTCGTCTGCTCGGCCCTCCCCGGGTTTGCTGCTGGTTCTTCCCGGGTTGGCTACCGACCCTTCCACCTCCGTGGAAGGGCGGTTCCCCCTGGCCACTTTCCCCACTTCCGCGGGGGAGCGGCACACCGCCGGCCAGCTCTCTCGGGGGCTGCACAGGTGTTCCCCTTAGATGTTCCTGGTGCATGTTGTCTCTCTCCTCCTTTATAGTCCTCTTCCACCAATCCCAACTCTGCTACCCACACGCCGAGTACGCTGCTCTCCTCCAATGAGGAGCAGGTCCTACAGTTTATTGGTTGAACTGGAGGCAGCTGTGTAGAAGCTGTTACTCCCTTCTCAGCGCCATATTGTGGGAGAGCAGATGCATAGAATAAGTCTTAATTCCAGTAACTTAGTCTAGTCCGAGTTGCTCCCAGTTGCTCCCCACAGTTATGCCTCTGGCTTTGTTTTTGCTGTAGAAGATTGCTTTAGCTATTCAGGATCTCTTGTGTTTCCACAGGAATTTTAGCATCATTTTTTCTAGTTCTGCAAAGAATATCACTGGAATTTTGATTGGAATTGCACTGAATCTGTTAATTGCTTTTGATAGTATGGAAATTTTGATGATGTTCAAATCATGAACCTGGAAGATTTTTCCATTTCTTAATGTCTTCTATTTCTTTTTTGTGTTTTTTGTAATTTTTCTTATAGAAATTCTTATAGAGATCTTTGACATCCTTTCTTATCTTTATTCCAAACTATTTATTTCCTTTTGGAGCTATTGTGAATGGGACTGATTGTAAAAGTTCTTTCTCAGCCATGACATGATCTGTGTATGTAAAGTCTATTGATTTTTCTGTGTTGATCTGATATCCTGCTACTTTACCAAATTCTTTTATATAAGAGTTCTGGTAGTTTCTCAATGGAGTCTTTTGGATCCCCTATATATAGAATCATGTCATCTGCAAAGGGGGATAGGTTGATTTCCTCCATTCCAATTTGTATCCCTTTGATTTCTTTTTCTTGTCTAATGGCTCTAAAATTTCCAGAACTATATTAAATAGCAATAGTGAGAATGGGCATCCTTGTCTGGTTCTGGATATCAGGGGGAATGTGTCCAGCTTTTCCCCATTCAATAGGATGCTGGCCAAGTGCTTGTCATAAATTGCCTTGATTGTATTGAGGAAAGTTCCTTCTATACCCAATTTGCTTAAAGTTTTCATCATGAAAGGATGCTGTATTTTATCAAATGATTTTTCTGTATCTATTGAGATAACCATATGGTTTTTGTTCTTCAATGTATTAATGTGATCCATCACATTGATTGATTTGTGAATGTGGAACCATCCCTGCACCAGGAATAAATCCCACTTGGTCTGGGTGAATGATTTTTTTGATGTGTTCTTGGATTTGCTGAGCTAATATTTTGCTGAAGAGTTTTGAATCTATGTTCATCAGGGATATTGGTCTATAGTTCTTTCCCTGTTGTATCTTTTTTTGACTTAGGAATTAAGGTAATGCAGGCTTAATAGAAGGAGTTTGGGTGGATTCTCTCCCTTTCAATTGTTTTGAATAGCTTGAGAAGAACTGGATGAGTTCATCTTTAAAACTCCGGCAAAATTCAGCAGAGAAGCCACCCAGTCCTGGGCTTTTCTTTGTTGGGAGAGTTTTTGTTACTGATTCAATTTCTGTCTTGATCATTATTCTGTTAAGGTGTTCCATACCTTCATGACTCAATTTTGTTAGACCATAGGTGTCTAGAAATCTATCCATTTCTGCTAGGTTTCCCAATTTGTTGCCTTACAGCTCTTTGTAGTAATTCCTGATGATTCTTTTTACTTCTGTGGTATGTATTATTACATTACCTTTTTCATCTCTGATTTTATTGATTTGGGTCTTCTCACTCTTTTTTTTTGTTAGTTGCACCAATGGTGGCATATCAGTTTTTTTTTTATTTTTTTTAAAAATCAGCTCTTCATTTCACTAATCTTTTGTATTATTTTGTTTCAATTTTGTTTATTTCTTCTATAATTTTAATTATTTCTTTTTCTACTAATTTAGGGTTTGATTGATTGTTGTTTTTCCAGGTCCTTGAGATGCACTGAAAGCTCATTTATTTGGTACCTTTCCAATTTCTTCATGTTGGCACCAATTGCTATAAACTTCCCTCTTAACACTGCTTCTACTATATCCCATAAGTTTTGATATGATATATGGTCATCTTCATTTGTTTCCAGAAATTTTTTTGATTTCTCTTTTGATTTCTTCTATGACCCACTGTGCATTCAGGAACAATGTTGTTCAGTTTCCATGTGTTTGCATGTAATTTAGAGGTTCTTGAGTTGTTGACATCCGTTTTCATTCCATTGTGGTCAAAGAAGATGCACAGTATGATTTGATATTTTTAAATTTGCTGAGACTTGCTTTATGGCTTAGCATATGGTCTATCTTAGATAAAGTTCCATAAACCAATCAGAAAAATGTACGTTCTGCAACTGTGGGGTGAAAAGTTCTGTAGATATCAGTTAGGTTCATTTGGTCCATAATGTCCATTGGCTCTATTGTTTCTTTGTTGATTTTCTGTCTAGTTGATCTGTCCATTGATGAATGTGGAGTACTGAAGTCCCCCATTACTGTTGTATTGGAATCTATTTCTCCCTTTAGATCCATTAACATTTCTTTTAAATTGCCAGGCACCCTGTTATTGGGTGTGTATACATGTATAGCAGTCACATCTTCCTGTTGAACTGATCCCTTAATCATTGCATAGTACCTGTCTTTGTCTCTTTTGACAGTTTTTGTGTTAAAGTCTATTTTGTCTGATAGTAGTATGGCTACCCCTGCCCTTTTTTTTCCATTTGCATGGAATATCTTTTTCCACCCTTTCACTTTCAGTCTGCATGTATCTTTATTGGTGACATGTGTTTCTTGTAGGCAACACATAGATGGATCTTCCTTTTTAATACATTTGTTGAGTCTATGTCTTTTAACCAGAAAGTTGAGGCCATTCACATTCAAGGTGACTATGGTAAGTAACAATTTGGCCCTGCCATTTTCCCATAAATATTTCTATTGTTTACCTTCAATTTCTTTTGTGCTTTTACTGGGAGATATTCTGCCTTCACATTCTTTCATAATGTTGGCTATATTTCTGTGTTTCTGTGTGTAGCACATCCTTAAGCATCTTTTGTAAGGCTGAATGAGAGGCAACAAATTACTTTCATTTGTTGTAGAACATCTTTATTTCACCTTCTTTCATAAATGAGAGCTTTGCAGGGTACAGTATTCTGGGTTGAAAGTTTTTTTTGTTTGTTTGTTTAAAACTTGAACTATATCTCTCCATTCCCTTCTTGCCTGTAGGATTTCTGTTAAGAATTCATCTGTGAGTCAAATTGGAGGTTCTCTGAAAGTAATTTGGCATTTCTCTACTGTACATTTGAGAATCTTTTCTCTGTTTTACTATGGAAAATTTGACTGCAAATGTGTTGTGGTGAAGATCTTTTCTGGTCATGTGTGTTAGGATTTCTCTGTGCTTCCTCTACTTGGACCTCTCTTTCTTTCTCCAAGTTGGGGAAGTTTTCTGTAATTACTTCACTAAATAGTCCTTCTATCCATTCTCTCTTTCCACACCTTCAGCAACTCCTAAAACCTGTATGTTGGGTAAATATAAATCTCAAACACTTCCTAATTTTTCTAATTTCTTCTTCTTATTTTTGTTCTGACTGAGATATTTCCAAAGATTTTTCTTCTAGTTTGGATATTCTTTCTGCTGCTTTGCATAGTGTGTTGTATAGGCTTTCCAGCACCTTTTTTATTTTATATATTGAATTCTTCATTTCTTTTTTTAAAGACTTGATTATTTGTTTAAAAAGCAGAGTTACAGAAAGGCAGAGGCAGAGAAGGAGAAAGAGAGACACAGAGAGAGAGAGAGAGAGAGAGAGAGAGAAAGAGAGAGAGTCCTCCATCTGCTGGTTCACTCTCCAGATGGCTACAATGAAACCAGGAGTTTCCTCTGAGTCTCCCATATGGGTTCAGGGGCCCAAGGATTTGGGTCATCTTCTGCTTTCCCAGGCCATAGCAGAGAGCTGGATTGGAAGTGGAGCAACCATGACTTGAATCAGTGTCCAAATGGGATGCTGGCACTGCGGGCAGTGGCTTTACCCACTATGCCACAGCGCCAGTGCCTGAATTCTTCATTTCTAATATTTCATTTGATTTCACTTGAAACTATCAATTTTGTGGGAAAAATTTTCATTAATGCCATGTACAGTTTTCTTTAGTTTGTCTATTTGCTTCTGATTGCTTTTGAGTAGTCAGATGATTATTTTTTGAACTCTGTTTCAGGGATTTCCTAAATCTCTTCATCTTCACATTCTAATATTGAAACGTTGTTGTGTTCCATTGGGGTGGATGGTGTCTTTCTTATTCTTGTTTCTTGAATTTTTGTGTCTGTTTTTAGACATTTGTGGGGTTGATTACTGTTTTTTCATCTGATGGTTTTTATCTTTGAGCTATGCTTCTGTGGCTTAGTGGGATGTCTGTACTTTCAATGAGTATCAAGAAGTGTGTGGTAGGTGTAGCCAGAGAGCTCTGCTCAGTGCTCCAGAATAGGGCAAGTATCCAGGGTAACACCCACGTCGGGCATAGTGGATCTCAATGCTCAGGTGTAAGCCCCCAGAGTGTTCCATACCACCACACAAATGATCTGTTCAGTCCTCACTGTGAGCACAAGAGCCTGTTGAGCCAAACACAGTGATTGCCCAGAGACCCATCTACTCATCTACTCCCTGCACTTTCTCATGTAACCACTTGTCCCCATGGTCTCAGCACACAAGGCTTCCAGTCACTGGGTGGAGAAGTTTCTCTCTGCTATACCAGCCTGCCCAGTCAACAGAGAGGCTGATGTTCCCAGAGACAGCTCCACTCAGGTGTCTTGATCCTAGAAGGCTGTGAATGACAAACCATCCTACGTGGTTCCCCAACCACCTCCCAGCCAGGCTCAAAGTCAACAGGGACTATAGGTTGTTCGCACACATACGCAAGAACCACTGGCTGAATGTTGCTGTCTCCCCACCACTGCCACCAGTACTGCTGAAGAGATGGCGTCCTGTCTCAGCCAGTTGCTGTGTTTGCACACAAAGTTCTCCACAGCTCCCACCCAAACTTAAAATGGCACTCACCCTTTCTCAACAATGCAGTGGACACTACTCTGGGGAAGCTTGAGCCAAACATGCCTCCTCTACTTCCACTGAGTCCGCAGGCAATTGCTAGCAAATAGTAGCCCCTAGGGCTCCAGTCTGGAATCACACTGTGCTCTCCTTCTAGCTGTCTCACCATGGCTTGATGCAGTCCTGTCTCACCTCCATTTCCAAGATGCCACCTACTCCATCTCTCAGCTGCTGGAGCTGTGCACTGTATTCATGTTTGTGCTGCATGTCCGGACTCTCTACACAGGTCCACAGCATTCTTCTTCCTCTTGTAGGATCTCCAGTGCAGTTTCTCTACAATTCTCCCCTGAGTGTGCACTTCCTACACCCTTTTTATTCACTGTTTAAACCTACACAGTATGTCATTCTGTAATTCACCATCTTGGAATCCTTAGCTGCATGTTATACTTTTCAATTGCTTGTGAAATTCTTCATGTACCTACATTTTATTTTCTATTTAGAAAATCATTTATCACTATTTAAACTACACAACCACTGAGGTAGCACAAAATAAAGTAAATTATTATTCTGCAATAATTCTTTTAATTATCAAGAAAATACTGCATAATCTTTGGCAGGATTTTCAAATTTGAAAATCATATACAAGAAGCCATGAAATGTGCAAAATTGTGTGAAGCTTCTTGATCTAAATGTTAATTTAAAATATTTTCTTTATAAATTATAGATATTACCTGCTGGGAAGTACATTTTTTAAAAGGTTACAAATTTGTTACTCTCTAGAATGTGCTTACTTTCCTTGAAATCTAATAAAAAGGGCTCTTTTCAGAAGAAACTTCAGTGGCAAATATAATTGTGTATGTTATGGTTTTTCTTTTGCATAAATTATTCAAATCTTCCTTTCTTTTAAATCTGCATATTTCTTCACCAACATCATAAAATGTACTCAGTAGTAACAAAATGAGTGAATAACTGCATTTGTCGTTTCTATTGTTCAAGAAATACATGGTGATTTAGCATGCTAGAAAGATTCGTCTCAACTTTACAAGGTAGATGAAAAAAATCCAAGCTACATGAGTTTTCTTCCAGAAAGTTCCATTAGTGAATGACCTCTTCTTGCATGTGTATAGAATATAACTGTGAAGAATGTTTGACAGACTGCTGAAATCTGATATATCATTATCATTTTTATCAGTCATGGACGAAATACCTCCGAAGCCTATTATAGTGATAAAGAAAGTTTTTTACAGTCCTACAGATTCAAAACTTGCTCTCCTTTCCTGGCCAGAGTAATGACATTTGAGAATGGGAGGGAGGAACATAAGCCTAGAGGCCAGAAGACATTGGGCTTCAATGCCTAACACTGGTCTTTACATTGCTTTCCCTATATATTCCCCAACTTGAATGCCCCCAAGGGAGCTCCATTTTTAAGCTACAAATTCCAACTGGGGAAGTATCAAATCATTGGACAGGGCAAAGAGAAATATATGTTTTCCCTCTTGACAACACACAAAAATAATTTTATAGTTCACTTGCAAATACTTACTGCATGCTTAATGAATGCTAGATACTGTTCCAGTGACTTTCATATATTGACTAATTTAGTCCTCACTACTGACTTTTGGAACTTTCTTAAGATTTTCTTTTTCCAGATGCAGAAAATGATCACAGAAGATGTTTAAAACCTGCCCAAGGACTCAGAGAAGCTAAATGGCAGAGCTGGTACATCAGAGATCTCGCTGTGTCAGACTTTACACTTTCCTGACAGGCATAATGACCAAACATTGTCAAATTGTTCAAATGTGTGTGTGTGTGTTACCCCAAAGGCTTAAACCTATTAAAGACAAACACATTCTTTCTCCTTCTCCAATTACTGTGTGTGTGTGTGTGAGAGAGAGAGAGAGAGAGAGAAAGAGAGAGAGAGAAATGCATATCAATACAATGCATAAAATGCATTTCCATTTCCATGCAGTGATTATAAACTGAATCACTGATATTTCTATCCTACAAAAAATAGAGCATAATCTTAAACAAAATTAAAAAACATTGCATAACACCAACCAGTACCAAACAAAAACATGACCCCTTGATTTCCCTCCTGGGAATATCAGATAGCTCAATCAGGTTAAAAGTGCAGCCAAAATTCTTTTCTTAAAAAATCTTATACCGATAAGTTGTAAGCCATTCAATCAGAGACTATTCTTTATAAATCTCTCTCCTTCCTAAAAGGAGTAAGTGATGAAGTGAAGTGAGATCATTCACCTGTCAAGAAGCTTTTAACTGTCTTAGCTGCAAACTTGATTAATAGTCATCACGTTGGACCTAATAGCACAGCAGATAACATACTTTTTAAACCATGTAAAAGCCTTTCTTGGGTATTAAACAGATACTCTAGGTGTGAGAACAGCTGTTTGTCTTTTGTAGCAGTTTAGAATAGTAAATGTTAGCCCCACGGGTACAAGATATTAGAAGCATGGAAGCAGCATCCCGAAAGCAGCAGAAGCCCTTGTGAGGTTCCCCTGCTTCCTCCCACCCCCATCCCATAGAATTCAAGGCTGATGGAAAACTCTATGAACTATTGGGTAGGTTTTGATCTTGCAGGACAGTGCTTCTCAAACTTAAGTGTGCAGGGGAATTACATAGAGTGCTTGAGGTACCACAGATTTCTGGACCTGGAAATTTGCATTTCTAACAAGCTCAATGGTGAGGTTTTGGTGCTGTGAGGACCTCAATCTGAGTGCTGTTTTAGAGCAACTTTGTAACCACTATGATTCCTGAAACTGCCTCACTTTCTCACTCTTCTCTCTGCTCTCAAACCAGTGAGATAGAAAAAACATCTCTGGCAACAAAATAATTTCTGCCTCATGGAAAAAAAAAGAACTGTAAGGTACTATGCACCCAGATTTTCCTAGGCCACAAGTATGAAAACTGTGTATTCTTGAAACAAGGGTCCATTGTATCCCACCCTGTCTATTAGCCACAACAGCACCAGATGACCTTGCCAACCTGAATCCCAGGTCATTGTTTCATACTGGAAAGAGAAGTCAGAAGGTTTTGCAGTAGAATATAGGAGAGGTCCAACTCAGATGCTATCAGAGGATTTCAGTCAAACATTTTATTTATTCTCCAATCAACTTTAGGCTTCTAATAAATTCAACTCATAAGGCTTTCAGTTTAAATGTTAGGTAATTAACCAATTATTTGTTCATTGTCAGATTTTTTAAAAGATTTATTTATATGGAAATCAGAATTACAGAGAGAGGGGGAAAGATACAGAACGAAAGATCTTCCATCCATCTAGTTGTTTTCACTCTCCAAGTGGCCACAATGGCTAAGTCTGTGCCAGGCTAAAGCCAGGAGCCAGGAGATTCATCTGGGTCTTCCATGTGGGTGGTAGGGGCCCAAACAGTTGGGCCATCTTCCACTGCTTTTCCCAGGCCATTATCAGGGAGCTGGATAGGAAATGGAGCAGCTGAAACTCAAACTGGCACCCATATTGGATGCCAGCATTGCAGATGGTGGCTTTACCCCCTGGGCCACAACACCAGCCCCATGTTTATTGTCACAATTTTTAAGGAATCTCCAAAGGAAAGTGATACAAGACATTTACCAACAACAACAACTCCAGGTCTACTAAAGCACACCCTGGGATGCAGCAGGTTATGGTTCAAGTACTTGAGTCCCTATCACACATGTAGGAGACCCACATGAAATTCCTGATACAGCTTGGTTCAGTCCCAGCTGTTGTAGGCATGAGGAGTAAATCTGTGCATGGAAGATCTATTTATGTATGTATTTCTCCGTCTCTCTGCCTTTCCAAGCAAATTAAAACACATTTTAAAAGAAGAAGAGTAGTAGATGTTTGGCATAGTGGTTAAGACACCAATTGTATGCGCACATTTTATATGGGAGTGCCTGGATGAGTCATAGCTAAACTCTCAATTCCAACTCCATGCTAAAAGCACATCCTGGGAGACAGTGAGTGATGGCTCAAGAACTTGGGTCCCTAAGACCCACCCAACCCTGTAGGAGACTAGATCAAGTTCTGGGATCATGGTTTCAGCCTGAACCAGCTCCAGTTGTTACAGGCATTTAGGGTGCACCAAAGGATGAGCTCTATCTCTTCCCCCATCTCCTCTTTTCTCTTCTTCCCCCATCTCTTTTCCTTTGAAATAAATGAATTTAAAAAAGCACAATAGCTGCACCGTCTGACTATACATGTAGTTATTATTTTATATATTTTATGTATTTATCTATTTTTATTTGAAAGGCAGAGAGATAAAAAGGAGGCAGAGATAGTCAGAAGCTGGGCCACTCCCCCAATTCCTGTAGTAGCCAGGAGTGGGCAAGGTAGAAGACCAAAGCCTAGAATTCAATTCAGGTAGCAGAGACTCAAGTACTTGAGCCATCACTTGCTGTCTCGTGTGTGAGCTTTAGCAGGACGCTACAATCAGGAGTGGAGCTGGGACTCAAACGCAGACGTTCTGATACAGGGTGGTGGCATCTTAACTGCAGTGTCAAAGGCCTGTCCTGTGGGTATAGTATTTAAAGTGGGGGGAGGGGTAAGGAGGTTATTCTCATGGCATATGTGTGGAAATTGTGGCTTAAAAATTGAATTGTTTGTCCAAGATCACAAGCCAAGAACATTGAGTCAGCAAGCCTGCTGTGGGCCACAGGAGGGTTGTGAAATGATGCCATAGCTGAAGTTGTCTCACCAAATGCATAGCCCCATCAATGGATGGGGATGTGATTGACACTGAGAGGACACATGGTGTCAGAAAGAAACAAGTGACACTGATCCAGCAGGGGACACTGCCCTGTAGGATCCTCCAACCATTGAAAGAGAAGAGACTGTATGTCCCAGCAGCCTTCCTAGCCTTAAACAATGGATGACAGCAGATGGTCATGACCAGGTGTGATGGAAGATGTCTTCTAGAGGGAGGCCAGTGAACACTTAAATAACAGCAGAAGATCAATTTTTAGATTTTAAAAATTGGATTTTTAGGCCAAAAGGATGGGCAAGGGTCATGAGTTAAACACTAACTGTATAGAGTTGGAGATCCCTATAGGATATTTGAGTGGATAGGAACTAAAGCTATGGGGCTCACCACTAGCACCCACAGGATTTTTATGCCATCCCATACAAATTATCTTTGCCTGCTGAGAGCAACCACATTTGTACAATGTGATTTCTCCCTTTGGCCATGGTTAGCAGGATTAGGAGCGAGCACATGGCTGAAATTGAACCAAGGAATTTTGCCTTAAAACTGGGATAATCCAGCTCCACACAGGTCGATTATTGAAAATAAGAGATGCAGATGTGAAATGGTATTTTAGCAATCATTTTCCATTTGATAAGCAGAAAGTCAGTCTATAACAAGAGAGAAAGCATAATGCTGTCATGAAGGGAACACATGGGTGAGAAAAGAGAGACAAGGAGTTCTGGGCTATCTACAGGGTCTCAGTCCCTGGTTCAATCCATTGCTAAGACTTAGCTGCACTAAATATCTCCAAGTCCAAGAGGCATTCTTGTACCTCAACCCCTCCAAAATCCTCCTTTTGTTCACTCAAGTTCATTTTGATTTCTGTTATAGAAGTCAAGAGTCTTAATTAATAAAAAGTAATATTGAGGGACCAGCACTGTGGAGTAGTAGATAAAGCCACTGCCTGCAATGCTAGCATCCCACAGCAGGGCTAGTTTGGGTCCCAGCTGCTCCACTTCTGAACCAGCTCTCTGCTATAGCCTGGGAAAGCAGTGGAAAAGGGCCCAAGTGCTTGGACCCCTGCACCCACATGGGAGACCTGGAAGAAGCTCCTGGCTCCTGGCTTCACATCAGCTCCTGACTTCACATGGCCCAGCTTTGGCCGCTGCAGCCATTTAGGGGGTGAACTAGAGGATGGAAGCTCTCTCTCTCTCTCTCTCTCTCTGCCTCTCTGTAACTCTGCCTTTTAAATAAATAAATAAAATTTAAAAGAATAAGATCATGAAAAATCTAATTAAAATATCATTTATTAAAAAAGAAAAGTAATATTGGTGATAAATAAGACACATACAGACACATTTTAAATCAAGGAAAGGACTGAGAGTAGAAGAATACTGAGTAATAATCACCATTAAATTCCAGGCAAAAGGAGAGTGTTCACAGGCGATAGGACCTAGAGAGAAAACCCAGAATCTCCCACATCTTAAAAGACAAAGCTATTTCAGCAAAAAGCCAGTGATCAGCAGTATCAAACTCTGCCTTTTAGTCATGAAACATAAAGAATAAGATGTGACCGCTGGATTTAGTAGGAAGGGGGTCTTTGCTAACCTTGGTATGAGCAGTAGGAGAGGACTGGTGGGGGTAGAAACCAAAATGTTTGAAGGCAGTAGTGAGAAGCTGTCAGGAGTAACTGACAAAAAGAAGTAGAAAAAGCAAAGAGAGGTAACCTCTTCAATAAACTTGATTTTAAGAATGAGAGAAATGTGAACGTCCATGGGGTTAGCACGAGTGTTTTTCACTCAGTGTGTGTGCATGTGGATTATAATCCACTGGAGGTCCACAGGTTAAAGCCCCAGTCTGCAGTGCTGGCGTCCCATATGGGCGCTGGTTCTAGTCCTGTCTGCTCCACTTCTGATCCAGCTTTCTGCTATGGCCTGGGACGGCAGTAGAAAATGGCCCAAGTCCCTGGGGTTCTGCACCCACGTGGGCGACCTGGAAGAAGCTCCTGACTCCTGGCTTTGGATCAGCCCAGCTCCGGCCATTGCAGCCAAATGGGGATTAAACCATCGGATGGACGCCCTCTCTCTACCTCTGCCTCTCTGTAAATGTCTTTTTTTATTAATTGACAGAGTTAGACAGTGAGAGAGAGAGAGAGACAAAGAAAAAGGTCTTTCCTCCATTGGTTCACTCCCCAAATGGCCACTACAGCTGGAGCTACGCCTATCCGAAGGCAGGATCCAGGTGCTTTTCCTGGTCTCCCATGCGAGTGCAGGTGCCCAAGCACCTGGGCCATCCTCCTCTGCCCTCCCGGGCCACAGCAGAGAGCTGGACTGGAAGAGGAGTAACCGGGACTAGAACCCGGCACCCATATGGGATGCCAGCACCACAGGCAGAGGATTAATCAAGTGAGCCACAGCACCAGCCCCAATAAATAAGTCTTAAAAAAAATAATCCATTGGAAGCATGTCAGTGTGTTCAAATTCTGATGACAAAGAAGCATGAAGAGAGAGACATACTAGAGACACTGTAAGCTTAGGGCCTGAAAAGGCCCTAAGAACACCAGAGGGAAATCTCTTATTATGCAAGTGGACTAAAGGAAGAAACAAACGTGATGAGGCAGAGACAAGGTGCTGGTTTACTGGTAAGGAATTAAAGACCTGTGGGCTAACCGACTCAACCCTAGTAGCTAATACTGTTCATTTTCTCCTCTTGTTCCTAGTCACTTTTCCTTCTTCAAGTCACATGAAGTCATGGGAATCAATAACCCCTGCTGTGCTGGCAGAAATGGGATTAAGGCCATGGAAATCTGTGAACCAGCTAAGGCCGTGGTATTATTTGGTCACTATTATCCCATTCTAGCTGTTTTGTGCTCAACGCATGTAATGCTGTCATGTGTCACAAGTGGATGGAAGCAAACTATATTCTCACAGTTAACTTGAAAGCTTTTTGTGGGTGAGAAACATGTGTTATCCAGTTTTGCACTTTCCCCTCCAGTAACTTACATGGCCAGAAATACATCCAGGTGTCTAACTTCAATTACAGTTTAAACATCTATTTTAGCATCTTATTTTAAGGATTTATTTATTTATTTAAAAGGCAGAGTTACAAAGAGGCAGAGGCACAGAGAGAGAGAGAGATCGTCCATCCACTGGTGCAATCCTCAAATGGCCACAATGGCCAGAGCTAGGCCAATCCGGAGCCAGGAGCCAGGTGATTTTTCCAGGTCTCCCACTCAGGTGCAGGGACCCAAAGACTTGGGCCACCTTCTACTGCTTTCCCAGGCCATAGCAGAGCGCTGGATCAGAAGTGGAGCAGCCGGGACTAGAACCACTGCCCATATGGGAGGCCAGCACAGCAGGCAGTGGCTTTACCCACTATACCACAGCGTCGGCCCCTTTAATATATTTTAACATTTAATATTTAACATCAATTTAACATTTTTCACACTATAGATACTAATATTCATCATGTAAAAAAAAGAGTTGATACATATGTTTTCTAGTGATCACGGACTGGAAACTAATTTTCTGTAGAATTTATTTTATTTGTAGATGTTTTAGAGGCTGTTTTAATCTGACTCATATTTAAATGAACCTCCAAATAAGCAAATTATATCTAGATATTTCATTTTATTTGTGTAGTTTATTAAATATTAAACATTTAAAATAAATTTTAAAAAGCATTCTTTGTGGGAAAAAAGTCCTTTTTAGTGCTTTTCAGATTTATTTATTCCAAATCCATTGCAGAGCCATCCAGAATTTAAGAAATCTGGATTCATTTCAGCATCACATAGTGTAACTATGTTTCCATGGTTTCATTTACCTGATGTCTCTTCAATATCCCTCTCACTGTCAGTGAAGCTCCTCTCTCCTCTCCCCTCTGATATTGAGTGTGTATTTAGTAACTGTTAACCTAAATATATTCAAATACAAGTCATGCGATTGAAAATGTGTTTCTGCTGCGAGTAGTCCTAATACATTTTTTCTAATTTTCGTTAATTTGAGGTCTGGTTACTTTCATGTTTAATACTGGCCTTTTCAATGAAGTCTGAGAGCAACACTGCCTGTTTGATGGTGCACTGCTGCCCTCTAGCTTAGGTTTGTAAGGTTCTCTACAACCTAACGAACCAGTAAGTCTGTCGGCATGCTCAATAAATAGATAACCATTAGTTTTTAATGAATCATATATTCACAGTTCTATAAAATCTAGATTTATGAGTTTATTAGGTAAGTTTTTATTTTTTCTCATCTTTAATATGATCAGTTTCTCATATTTATCTTAGCAAGAATCCTAAAAAAGAAGATTCTGTTACCTCATTGTATGGCAGGTTCTCAGCCAATTGTCTTTCCCTTTAATTTACATCTTTTTCCCTCATTTCAAATCTGTCATTCCTTAAGCAACCAGAGAGAAATATCAAACATTTAATTTTCTTAATGAATGCTAGGTTCTTGTCCAATTGATTTAGTATGATCTCAGAATAGTGATTACTAGAGGCTGAGAAGGGTTGGCGATGTGGGATAGAGGGAATTTGGACATCATGTACCAAAACACAGACAGATGGAATAAGTTCTAGTGTTCCACAGCACAGCAAGATGACTATAGTTCTTAATAATGTATTAGATTATATACCCAGAGAGCTGATGGCTCCAAAGATAGGGAACAGATAAGAAAATGGAAATGCAAACTACTTGATTTGGTCAGTTTATACTACATGCAGGTGTTCAAAATTTGTACTCTACCCCATGAAAATGTACAAGTATTACATATCAATCAAAAATTTTAAATAAAAGCAAGTAAACAAATAAATAATACCAGTCTGTCCTCCAGATCTGTCAGAAACTTCCACAGTTAGCTTTTGTTCAAAACAAGATCAAAGCTAGTTAAGGTTTATACTGGTCTTCTCTGAGAAAAGTTCTATAGCATTAGCTTCCCTTGCAATGAGTTTTGTAGCTTGAATAATCAAGAAGGTAGTTACTTGTCTGAACAATTTCATAACTGGTTTGCTGAGATGTGTTTGTCATCTAACATATTAACTACAAACTAGAATTTAGTGGAGATAGAACAAATTGAGCTGTCTATTAACCAAAAGGAAAAGTTCAGTCACTTAACTGTCTTTTGCACATTTTGTTGCCCAGAGGTCTTTAAACTGTAACATGCAACACGATTGTCAGTGCTATACTCAACAGGACTGTACAGTGAAGGCATTTTAGGGTAACTCAAAATAGAACACTGGATTTTTATTTTTATTTTTTGTTTTTTATTTATTTTTATCTGAAAGGCCAAAAGATACAGACAGGGATCTCCCATGTACTGGCTCACTCCTCAGGTGTCCACAACAGCCAGGACTGGAAGAGGCCGAAACCAGAAGCAAGGACCTAAATCCAGGTCTCCAACGTGGGCAGCATGGACCCAAGTACTTAAGCCATCACTTACTGCTTCCAAGGTGCACATTAGCAGCAAGCTGGAATCAGAAGCAGAGCAGGAAATTGAATCCAGGTACTCCTATAAAGGATGCAGACATATCTAGTGGTTTCTCACCAGTTATGGCAAATGCCTACCCCAAACCTGCATTTGATGTCCAATTCTTCCACACTTCTCTGAGCCTTAAATCTCTGGCTTTTAAAATAATGAGCACTCCTTCCCCATAAAACTGTAGACAGCATGAAGTAAGGCAGTGAAGGAGAAAGCACGCACATGATGTATGCTATATTCAAGGAGTTTAATAAACCTTTTTAACTCTAAATCTGATATAAGCACTAAATTGTTCCTAGTCTCCTGACAAGACAGCATTGTTTACCTTTCTCCCTTCTCCTTAGCAAAGTTTTCTTGCTGTGTGAATGTCCTTTAATATACTAATTTTCAGTTAGATCTCTTTTTGCAGACTCTAACTAGCTTAAGCAGAAAAGGAATTTGTTAAGATACTAAGTCTCTCACAGAACCTAAAAAGGCCAAAGAAAAACAAAAAATAGTTTTGGAAGTCACTGCTAATGGCTCCAGAGAGACCCTATGATCAGTGCCACCGGACCACAGCACCTGCAGTGTGCCGTGGGATGCCACAGCGGGGCTCCTATCACTGCTGCTTCCTTCAAGCTTGTCCAGAGTACAGTCCATGTGGGTTGCATGATGCATTTGATGGGCAGAGTCTAATTTGGAAAATAGGCGTCTTAAGGGGAGGAAATCCAAAAACATAAGAAATCTATGAAACAAAGCATATCCGCTCCACCCCTGTCCTTTGTTTCTTGTGATCTCCATCAACTTTATGAAACTCTATTTACTCAAAAGTTTCTAGAAACAAAGAAACTGAAGCTCATCTCATCAAATATTAGAGTTAATAAGAAACCACAAACCACTTTATCCATCAGCTGTCTCCATCTCTATTTCTGACTCTCTCTGGGTATATGAATTGTGTGTCTATTACATACAAGCTCAGTACTGTTATGCTTACCCCATATGCATTGACTGATTAACCACTTACTGAATTTCAGAACATTTGCAATGAACACAAAATATAAACACAAATGTGATATGATCTCTGCCTCTTATACTTGGCCCTCACGTCCTATTAGTAAATGTCTTATAAACTGCTCATTATTGACAACATCAGAAGAGCTTTAACAGGGAGGGCACTGTAAAAATAAGTGATGTTGGGATGTAAGCTTTAACATCTTTAACAGGAAACCAAGGTTAAAGTAAGTTTTGTGCAATAATACCTATACATGAATACATTGGTAAGTTTATTTGTTTTGGTTTTAGTTTTTCTGGTTTTTTAAAGATTTATTTATTTGAAAGTCAGAGTTACAGAGAAGAAGTGGTAGAGGCAGAGAGAAAGAGGGAGAGAATGATCTTCCATCCACTGGTTCATTCCACAAAAGGCCCCAGTGGCCTGGGTTTGGTCAGATGGAAGCCAGGAGCCAGAAGCTTCTTCTGGTCTCCCACATGAAAGCAGGGACCCAAGACTTGGGCCATCCTCCACTGTTTTCCCAGGCACATTAGCAGGGAGCTCAATTGGAAGTGGAGCAGCCAGGACTCAAACTGGAGCCCATATGGAATACTGGTGCTGCAGGCAGTGGCTTTACCCTATGCCCGCTATGCCACAGCGCCAGCCCTGGTAAGTTTATTTGTTAAACAATGACTGGATATGTGTCAATAGACATTTCTGCGTTGCTGAAAAGTTCAGACTTCACTGCATTGTTTCAGTTTTTATTTCTTATTAAGGTTTTTAGACCTTGCATTGCCTTGATCATTATTTCAAGCTCTGTTGTTATTCAGACACTGTAAAATGGAATTTTAGATTATAAAGTGTCCTTGAAAATAGAAACATCTCCCTATGATACTGTTTTTGTTTCTAGTCAACATTATCATTTTGAATTTACACTTCTTATGTATACTCATTTAATAACCAACTTTATATTCAGTAATCACATTTTCCCATAAGCTTTGATTAGACCAATTATAGTAAATGAAAATAAGAAAGTAATTTCTGTAAAGACGTTCATAAAGCATCATTTTCAAGCCATAAAGCAGACATCTAAATAGTCTTGTGCAGCATTAGGCCTACAAAAAAAGTCTTTTTGTTCCATTAAGAGATACACATTCCAAAACTTTTCATGTCTATTCATCATTCCTTATCTTGATCTCCCCAGGTATGATGGTAGAAGGCTTAGCACACAAAGAGTGCTCAATAAATACTGTTGAACGAGTGTCTGGCCCTTTTAACTTAGACCAAGAATGTAGAAGCGTCAGTAAAAAGGTCCCTCTGCAATATAAAGCCTGTAAACTGATCAAAGAAATAGCCTTCCTACAGCTACCCTCCCCAATCTTTCTTTAGCCCTAAACTTTGCCAGTGCTTATTTTTTATTTGCTTTAAAGACAAGAATACACATCAGCACACACCTCACTGAAGTTCCTGTGGAAACTGCTACACCAACTTAGGATATAAACTGATTTGTAATATGTAGCTGAATATTTTCTGCCCACTCATTATTGTACATATAACAAGATGACAGTATTCCCAGTTCATAATGAGTATTGTGTTTTATAAACTGTAATAATAATACGTAATGGGGGGAACCAAGGCTACAAATACTGTGATTAGCAGAGCTTTTATACCATCTTTTATTCATTGTGGTAAAACCAAGATGAATTCTTCTGAAAGCCCAGGAGGTCTGCACAGCTACATCAGGGAGAGAAACAATAAGATTACTGCATGGGTGGATCCTCCTCATTAACTTGCATTCTCCTCGCTATATGAAGAGATGAGGAAATCATCTTTCATTCACTTTTTTTTTTCTTTTTGACAGGCAGAGTGGACAGTGAGAGAGAGAGACAGAGAGAAAGGTCTTCCTTTACCGTTGGTTCACCCTCCAATGGCTGCCGTGGCCGGTGTACCGCACTGATCCGAAGCCAGGAGCCAGATGCTTCTCCTGGTCCCCTATGCGGGTGCAGGGCCTAAGGACTTGGGCCATCCTCCACTGCACTCCCGGGCCACAGCAGGGAGCTGGACTGGAAGAGGGGCAACCGGGACAAAATCCGGCGCCCCGACCAGGACTAGAACCCGGTGTGCCGGAGCCGCAGGCAGAGGATTAGCCTAGTGAGCCACGGCGCCGGCCTTTCATTCACTCTTATATAGCCATTCTTTCATTCCCAAATCCCTTCAATCTCTCTCTCTCTCTCTCTCTCTCTCTCTCTCTCTCTCTCTCTTTCGTTCTCTCTCTCACACACACGCATGCATGCATGCATGCATGAAAAAAGAAAGTGAGTTTTGTCTCAAGTAACAAAGAGCCAACATCACTGTGGCTTTAATGAAATAGATGTTTCTCAGGTTTTGGAAAGCTGAACATAGGCGAGTAAAATTTCTGCTCCACAAAGCAGAATTTCCACCTCTGACGCCACCTTGTGGGCAGAATCTCCTAGTCAGATCATCTGCAGGCCTGCCCACAAGGAGAAAGGCAGAAAGGAAGAAAGGGAGGGAGGGGCACACAGCAACTCATCTTCAAGGAAATTTAATAGAGCTTCCACACAATGCCTCTACTCACATCTGTTTGGCCTGAACCAACTAATAATATGGCATAATAGTGGCTCAAAAAATGTCATTTTTATTCTTTGTACTGTGTTTCCAGCAGACCCATTGTGGCTTTACTATGGAGAACAGAGGCCAGGAAAATCACTGGTGACAACTAACAAGCCGCCATGAGGTTCCTCCTGATCTCAACAAGGATGTACTGTGTGGGATTTCACTGAAGAGGGTCCAGGGCAGATTCCTTTCCTTCCCCATCCAGCCTATAGTGCCTTCTCTCTACCCTTATACCCTGTCCCTCTCCCCACTACACACACACACACACACACACACACACGCTCACACACACAGGAACCTTACTCTTTAGTTCCCCAACACACTTTTCCTCCTCAAAGGAAAAACAGAGGCGAACCATTAGTGAAGCACAGACAACAGACAAGATTCTCACTATTTAAAAACTCCAGAGTACTAAGAATGTTAATAGGAGGATCAAATTCTAGTCCTCTGCATGTGTGTTTGCTGTCTAAGTTGAAACTGTGCAGTTGGTTTTCACTGAATATAAAATCTTCTCTTTGATCCTCAGCTGCAGAACGATACTTTCATTTGCTAAACAGATCTTCAACTTCTTGCCAAAAGAAGCCAAAGTTTACTGATAGCTGCAATGTTATCGCATTCAAACAAAGGGATGGGCCATCTAATATTCTTTAGGAAGATACTGATCTCTGAAGACAGTGCAATTATAATTTAAATACAAATTTAGACTAGGTAGTTGTTTTTCCACTCCACAGATCACTAGAGTGAGGTATCAAAGAAATGTTGACTTTTGAAGAATGGAGCAAAGCAACAGAGCCCACCCACACACCCCATTCTACCTGTCTTTTATGTATTGGACTTCAACAGCAGGCACTGTGTAAAGAAAGGCTCTGACAACCTTTAGAATCTGACCTCATTGTTCCCAGCCCTAATTCTATATCCTATGGAATGGTTTCTTGGGGATAGTTTAGTCTTGAAGTTCTGCGTCTAGTGGACATGGTGAAAAGAGAAGAGACACGTGAGAATTCGGTTGACTTGTCATCATGACTTATTCTTGCAAAATTTACTAATCCTACTTAGAAAAATCACAATGATACTTGCAAACCAGGTCTTTAATATGTTTTGATTAGTTATATTAGCATATTTATCTCCTAAGCAGCCACAATCTATGTGTATAATTGAAATTATTTCTTCTTTTTCCTTTCTTTTTTGTGTCATTTAGGTTTTGCTTTCTAATGCTCCATTTTTTTAATGTGTGATTATATTTATTCCCTGAAAAAAAAAAGCTAAACTGAATATTCCTATGTAGGTTAACATACACAAAGGAAATAATGACTGACTGACAAGAACTGGTAAGATTGCATATCACAGCTTCACCACAACTTTATTGTTTGTTTCAGTAATCAGAATTCTTTCAGCAGGCCCACTTTATCTGTCATATGTTACATGGAGACAAAAAAGAACAATAGCTTTTATGGTCTTGCTGTTATTAATTACAAGAGTTCAATCTTCATCTTTCTGGTAGATATGTTAATAAATAACCACATCCCTAAAGAAATAGCTAACAGTTCTATTCTAAATAAAATACTCCAAGAATTTATTTCTCTCAGCATCTGTTTCTTCATTTTCCAACTCATATTTCTTCATGGCCACAAAATATCGAATAAAAGTTTCTCCCAGAGCCTCTCTCAGACATTCATCTTCCTCCAGTGCCACAAGGGCATCTTCCAGTTTCAGAGGAATCTCAGATGGTTCTGACTGGAAAAGGTCTGTGCTGTCATCTGGACCAGCCAAGTCATCAAGGTTGCTTTGAAGTCCATCTAAGCCAGCAGCAACAGTGGCAGCCAGTACCAGGTATGGGTTTGCTGTTGCAGAACCTAGTTTATTTTCTATCCGGGCACCTTTGTCACCGTGGCACTTGATATTAAAAGCACAGCTGTTATCATTGTATCCCCATGTCGTAGGCACGCTCTCCTTCAGGTCCTTGGTCTCTTTGGAATAACGCTTTCGGCAGCTAACAGCAGGTGCCATCAGGCAGCTGAGAGCAGCAGAGTGCTTCAGGAGTCCTGCCAACCATTTTTTCCCAATGATTGTGAGCTGTTCAACCCCAGAACTGTTGCAGAACATGTTTTTCTTCCCATCAACATCCCAGAGACTATGAGACAGTATTCCTGAATTGCAGAATCCAGTCTCAATGAAGAAGCTGGCAATGTAATTATATTTCCTTGCCACTTCTTTGACGCCCGTTCTGAGAGTAAATGCATTATCGGCTGAACTTATACCAAATTCAGGGAGAAAGCAAATTTCCATCTGACCTGGCCTGGTAGAGGAGGAAAAGCTCTCAACACTGGCTCCAGTGTGATATAAGCCATCAACAAGTTCCTGCATGAATGGCTGGTCATGATTATTTACTAATGTTGAAGCAGCAAAAGATATGGTCTTTGAGTTGATAATTTCAGGCACTCCGAAAATGCAAAAATCGTAGATGAAGGCAGAGAGGAGGGAAAAGCCACAGTCCTGCAGCTGATTCAGTTGCCTCTTTGCAATGTACCTTGGGGATGTCAACAGAGGCTCACCAGTCACAGTGAAAGTGTCACATATCACTCTTGCAGTTCTCTCAGCCCATGGCAAAACTCTAAAGGTTGATAACTCTGGCATCAGGACTATGTCATTGTTAAAACACGTGGCTCTTATGTGATTCACTTCATTGTCCTTAGGATTCGGTATCAATTCAAGATAACCTCTGGGCATGAAAACACCATGGATCACTTTTTCCTGAAGAAGGAGGATACAGGAAGTTGAAAACAAATCAGAGTTGAAAAAGAGCCTTGTTGATGAGAAAAAAAAAATTATGTTTGACATTTGATAACACTAACTTAATATTAGCTAAATGCTAAATACCTGAAAGTAAAACCCAAAAAAGTACTCTTATAAATAATTCTTAGTATTTTAGGCCTTGAAGACTCTATCTGCTCTTTTTAAGAAATTCCACTATTGTTATAGATTTAACTATTTAAATGTTGCCATATTCACTTCATATATAACAATTATTTAAACACACATACATACTCTTTTGAAAACAGGAATATTAATAGCAATTAATGTGGGATCCATAAAGATCAAAAGATAAGGAAAGAAGGCATATTATGTTGGTTCCATGATTCAGTGATAACAATATTTAAAACTGCCAGTATAGCAAATAATAGAACATCCATACTTTTTATTCTCTCTCTACACACACACACACACACACACACGTACATATACATATGCATATATCTATATACATTAACTTCTGCATATGACAGAAAACATATGATATTTGTCTTGGCATGTCTGGCTTATTTCACTTAGCATAAATTATCTCCAATTCTACCCATATTATTGCAAATGACAGGATTTCATTTTTTATGCTGAATAATATAATATTCCATCATCTATATATACAGCATTTTCTTTATTCAGTCATCAATTAGTAGACATGTAGGTTGATCCCCTATCTTTGCAACTGTGAATTGGGCTGCAATAAACATGGAAGTGCAGATATGTCTTTAATATGGCTATCTTCATTTCCTTTGACTATATTCTCAGAAGTGGCATAGATGGGTCATGTAGTAGATATATTTTACAGCTTTTTGAAGAATCTCCATACTATTTTCCATATGGCTATAGTAATTTCCATTCATACCAACAATGTTTCTGGGTTTCCTTTTCTCCACATCCTTACCAGCATTTGTTATTTTATGATTTTTAAATAAAAGTCAGTCTAACTGAAGCAAGATTATATCTCATTGTGGTTTTTATTTGCATTTCCTTGATGACTAATGATTCTGAGCCTTTTCTCAGGTGCCTGTTGGTCATTTGCATTTCCTCTTTTGAAAACTGCCTGTTCCTATCCTTTTCTCATTTCTTAACTGAAGTATTAGTTTTCTTGTTGTCGAACTTCTTGAGTTCTTTACATATTCTGAATATTAATCTTTTATCCAGTGCATAGTTTGGAAATTTTTTCTCCCATTCTGTTGTCTCTTCACTTTGTTAATGTTTTCTTTGCTATGTAGAAGCTTCTAAGTTTGTTATAATCCCATTTGTTTATTTTTGCTTTTATTGATTGTGCTTTTGAGGTTATGATCTTAGATATGAAAATAGTGATCATAAATTAAAAAGTATAATGATAGGGAAAATATCATAGCAAAAGGAAAAAGCATGGTCTTATGGAAATTTTGAAATCATTGACATCAAAAGGAACTTATAAACTAATTTTATTTTACTTGTTAACATTTCAAATAAGGTGTTATTTTGGCTTATTCACCATAATACCCAGAATTAACCAACACTTAAGAGTATACAGTAAGGAGTTCTCAGTTCAGGCAGGTCTTTGGTGTAATGGTTAAGATGCCTACATTGGAGTCCTAGCTCCGTTGCAAGTTTCAGCTGCCTGCTAATGTGCACCCTGGAGGCAGCAAGTGATGGATCTCTGCACCTCCACAGGAGACCTGCATTGAGTTCCTGGCTCTCAGCTTCAGCCTGATCCAGCCCTGGCTACTGTAGACATCTGGGAAGGGAACCAACAGGTGGGAGATCTGTGTCTCGCCCTGCCTT